>NC_140005.1:29457633-29588460 GCF_964263955.1 Coregonus lavaretus | reverse complement strand
GTTCATATAAGGTAATCAGTCAATTGAAATTCATTTATTAGGCCCTAATCTATGGATTTGGCATGACTGGGAATACAGATACAGTGGGGAAAAAAAGTATTTAGTCAGCCACCAATTGTGCAAGTTCTCCCACTTAAAAAGATGAGAGAGGCCTGTAATTTTCATCATAGGTACACGTCAACTATGACAGACAAAATGAGAAAAGAAATTCCAGAAAATCACATTGTAGGATTTTTAATGAATTTATTTGCAAATTATGGTGGAAAATAAGTATTTGGTCAATAACAAAAGTTTCTCAATACTTTGTTAAATACCCTTTGTTGGCAATGACACAGGTCAAACGTTTTCTGTAAGTCTTCACAAGGTTTTCACACACTGTTGCTGGTATTTTGGCCCATTCCTCCATGCAGATCTCCTCTAGAGCAGTGATGTTTTGGGGCTGTCGCTGGGCAACACGGACTTTCAACTCCCTCCAAAGATTTTCTATGGGGTTGAGATCTGGAGACTGGCTAGGCCACTCCAGGACCTTGAAATGCTTCTTACGAAGCCACTCCTTCGTTGCCCGGGCGGTGTGTTTGGGATCATTGTCATGCTGAAAGACCCAGCCACGTTTCATCTTCAATGCCCTTGCTGATGGAAGGAGGTTTTCACTCAAAATCTCACGATACATGGCCCCATTCATTCTTTCCTTTACACGGATCAGTCGTCCTGGTCCCTTTGCAGAAAAACAGCCCCAAAGCATGATGTTTCCACCCCCATGCTTCACAGTAGGTATGGTGTTCTTTGGATGCAACTCAGCATTCTTTGTTCTCCAAACACGACGAGTTGAGTTTTTACCAAAAAGTTATATTTTGGTTTCATCTGACCATATGACATTCTCCCAATCCTCTTCTGGATCATCCAAATGCACTCTAGCAAACTTCAGACGGGCCTGGACATGTACTGGCTTAAGCAGGGGGACACGTCTGGCACTGCAGGATTTGAGTCCCTGGCGGCGTAGTGTGTTACTGATGGTAGGCTTTGTTACTTTGGTCCCAGCTCTCTGCAGGTCATTCGCTAGGTCCCCCCGTGTGGTTCTGGGATTTTTGCTCACCGTTCTTGTGATCATTTTGACCCCACGAGGTGAGATCTTGTGTGGAGCCCCAGATCGAGGGAGATTATCAGTGGTCTTGTATGTCTTCCATTTCCTAATAATTGCTCCCACAGTTGATTTCTTCAAACCAAGCTGCTTACCTATTGCAGATTCAGTCTTCCCAGCCTGGTGCAGGTCTACAATTTTGTTTCTGGTGTCCTTTGACAGCTCTTTGGTCTTGGCCATAGTGGAGTTTGGAGTGTGACTGTTTGAGGTTGTGGACAGGTGTCTTTTATACTGATAACAAGTTCAAACAGGTGCCATTAATACAGGTAACGAGTGGAGGACAGAGGAGCCTCTTAAAGAAGAAGTTACAGGTCTGTGAGAGCCAGAAATCTTGCTTGTTTGTAGGTGACCAAATACTTATTTTCCACCATAATTTGCAAATAAATTCATAAAAAATCCTACAATGTGATTTTCTGGAGAAAAAAAATTCTCATTTTGTCTGTCATAGTTGACGTGTACCTATGATGAAAATTACAGGCCTCTCTCATCTTTTTAAGTGGGAGAACTTGCACAATTGGTGGCTGACTAAATACTTTTCACAGATCACAGATACCTTTAAAAAACTGGGCCTCACAATGGGCCTCAGGACCTCGTCACGGTATCTCTGTGCATTCAAATTTCCATCGGTAACATGCAATTGTGTACGTTGTCCGTAGCTTATGCCTGCCCATACCATAACCCCATCGCCACCATGGGGCACTCTGTTTACAATGTTGACATCAGCAAACCGCTCGCCCACACAAAGCCATACATGTGGTCTGTGGTTGTAAGGCCGGTTGGACGTGCTGCCATATTCTCGAAAACAACTTTGAAAGTGGCTTATGGTAGAGAAACTAGCATTCAATTCTCTGGCAACAGCCCTGGTGGACATTCCTGCAGTCAGCATGCCAATTGCACGCTCCCTCGAAATTTAAGACATCTGTGGTATTATGTTGTGTGACAAAACTGCACATTTTAGAGTGGCCTTTTATTGTTCCTAGCACAAGGTGCACCTGTGTAATGATCATGCTGTTTAATCAGCTTCTTGATATGCAACACCTATCAGGTGGTTGGATTATCTTGGCAAAGGAAAAATGCTCACTAACAGGGATGTAAACAAATTGAGAGAAATAAGCTTTTTGTGCATGTGGAACATTTCTGGGATATTTTATTTCAGCTCATGAAACATGGGACCAACACTTTACATGTTGTGTTTATATTTTTGTTCAGTGTAATATATGGGGTAAATAATGTAATCTTCACACCAGATTAGTATAAGTAAGAGGTTAAGTTATTGATTTAGTTTTACTTGGTGGAGTGCTGATATTGTGTGTGCCCGTGTATATGTAGCCTACATGCGCGAGTGTGTGTGTGACAGAGGGTTCCTTGTAAACCTCTCTGAATCCTCTCCAGCCCTGCCTGATTGGTTTAAACGGCACTCTTATGATCCTAGGTCACTCTACAGGACTGCTTTGACACTCCTCTTTGATCAATAGGGCCTGGTGCATTGTGGTCGAACAGAACAGACGCCCTTTCCCAGCACTGTTTAAGAGGTCACAGTGAGAAGCAGAACAGTGCATCATATCACCCCAACACCCCCTCACACCCCCCAACACATCATCTGACATGACACATGTGAGACAACACGGACCACAACAATGGCCGCCCCCCTTTGATGGATTGAATTCCTGAGTGTTTGTTTACATCGGAGTAGCCGCCCAGCCTGTCTGTCATTCAGTGTGGCGTGGTTGGGGCTTTGAAGTCATGGCAGCGGGGTGGTGATGCATCATCTCTCCCAGGGAGATGCAGGGAGGTGGCCATCTTGGCAGCACTTCTTGGGGACAGGCCTCAGACACGACGTTTGATCAGGGAAACTTTCCCCTTGTGTCATGGCTCAGAGCAGCTGAAGTGTGGCCTTCGTTGTGGTACAGTATAGAATCTTGGTATGTTGATGATCTGAGATGGTATGGAACAGGACTTGACTTGAAATTGTCATCAAAGTAATTGGGGTTGGATCCTTTCAAGTTTGTCGTGGGGGTGCAGGTTATTCCAGGATATTTTTGCTCTGATACATTGAATGGGAATTATTGGGGACATCGTTGAAGCCAAATGAAGTCGGTTAAGATGGCGTCTCATGGAGACATAACATACCCAGTTTGAGCTACTCCAGGAAGTGAGGTCCTTGATATTCAGGGTCCTTGGGACATCCATACCCCATTGAAGTTGAAATTCAAAATGGTTAAGGTAAGGGTTAAGGTTAGGGTTAGGTTATGGTTATGGTTAAGGTTAGGGTAGAGACATCCCAAGGATCCCGCATAGCACTGACCCAGGAAGTGACGTTGCAGGCTAGCTCAGTGCTGTCTCCTCTGATTGAATAACTCAAATTGAAGGCCAACCAGGGTACTGCAGGCTGCCATTAGCAACTAAATTATCCTCTTCTGGGTGCGATTTTAAAATAATCGGTTCTAGGACATACATCTGGTGTATTAGAAGCAATTATTGGTACCATGATTGTCTTCTACATTTTATTTATTTAACAATGCCTTTAGTACTGCGGTCAGTAGTGCTGAGCAATTAACAGAAATGTTGGTTATTTTTCGGTTTTAAACAACTAATTGGCCCCTGTCAGGTCAATTATTTGAATTCCAATTAGTTCGGTTTTTTTCTGTGAGCTCAATGCGAATGTTGTGCAGTTTCTCTAGAGATAAATCAGATCAAGCCCCGAACTGTGCGATGCAGTAGTAGTAGTTTCCAATAGGCCAATATTGTACAAAGTTTAGCTCAGAAAACGTGGTAATTAACTGAAATGACCATAATCCATTGCGCGTCTACTTGTCCGGTCTGTGTTTCTTTTATGCCTGCTACGTAAAAGAGACAGAAGAATTTGTGCAATCGAGAGGGATAGAGTAGAGAGCAGTTGCTTGGCAAGGTATCTCTACCTGAAAATACATGATCTAAGTGATTGATAGTTGGCATTCAGCAGTCATAAAAGTATGCCTTATTTACTTTGAAGAACTACTAAAATAGTGATTTTGTCAGACAGTATAGGCAGCAGCTCTATAGAGATGATGACTTGGAATTAAATAATAGTCATCAAATAAAACAAATGTAATATACAGAACAACTGAAATATTTTATTAAAGTAAAGTCATGTGAATAAATGATGGTTAATAAGTCATAAGCAGTAATTGTCACGATCGTTTATGGAAGATACGGACCAAGGCGCAGCGTGATAAGCGTACATTTTATTAAGTACTAAACTCACGACACAAAAACAAACAAACGAAACGTGAAGTCCTAGGTTACACAAAACAAACCTTAACGGAACAAGATCCCACACCGACTAGTGCCAAACAGGCTGCCTAAGTATGGTCCCCAATCAGAGACAACGAGATACAGCTGCCTCTGATTGGGAACCACCCTAGCCAACATAGATCTAAACGATCTAGCACATCAACATAGAAAATAAGACATAGAAACTCAACACCCTGGCTCAACACTTAAGAGTCCCCAGAGCCAGGGCGTGACAGTACCCCCCCCCAAAGGCGCGGACTGCGACTGCGCCACACAAACACAACAGGGTAGGGGCCGGGTGGGCATTCCGCCTCGGAGGTGGATCCGGCTCCGGGCGTGACCACCACTTTCTCTCCACCTCTCCATTGCGCCCCTGGTCTGGTCTGGCACCGCTGACTGGAGCTGGACCCGACGACGGTGGATCGATCTGTACAGGCTGTACCTCAAAAAGCTCTAATCGCTCAGCAGTAGTGGTAGTATGCCTTGAACTTCTGAGAAGGGGTAGTCATTCTCCCCTGCTTGGACCACACACACACACACACAACCACAGAAACACACACACAACCACAGACACACACACACACAGCCAAGCACCAGCCGTGGGCCTCATCCCAGCACATTAATTAAAGCTGAAAGGTTACAAAAAGTGGGAGCCAATAAGAAGGACACATTTAAGTTGCCTCGTCTCCTTACACCCTCTCAATAATTAATGTTATCAGAGAGTCTACAAGGAAGTGGGGACTCTCTACACCTAGCCCAGCCCAGCCCAGCCCAGCCCAGCCCAGCCCAGCCCAGCCCAGCCCAGCCCACCCCAGCCCAGCCCACCCCAGCCCACCCCAGCCCACCCCAGCCCAGCCCAGACCAGCCCAGCCCAGCCCAGCCCACCCCAGCCCAGCCCAGCCCACCCCAGCCCAGCCCAGCCTAGCCACAGACAGGGATCGTCTGTCCCCTATACCCAATCTAAGAAAGGAAGTGTGCACCAATACATAGGCTGGCATTCCAGCCTCATAAATAAATATGATGATTGTTAATGGGGTTTGAGATTACCCGGTCAGTACTGCGTTCCCCAGCCTCCTCCTAGCCCTGACATACGAGTGCATCTGGTCCCTGAGGTCCCCGAAAATATGGCACCAACAGTAGTCTCTGGGACAACGACAAATCTGCAATATCACAATGTTTCCTTTTCATCATCTTCATTATAATCACCATCCTCATCACTATCATCTCTGTCTTCAACATCATGACATCATCACCTCCGTCATCTTCATCAGCAGTACATTTTAACTTGTTTCAGGAAAGCTTTTTCTTTCCAGAGAATGTTTTATTTTTCACTCTTGTTATTCCTCAGACGTTCACTAGTATCCAGCTTGCTGTACATATATTATTATTTGCCAGGAAGTGTTTACAGATTTCTATCAGTGTTTGCATGTCATTACATAGCAACTGAAGGCTTTCTCTCTAGCACTAGATTGTGTTTATCTTCGGCCTGGAATAGATTTCACTCTGTTTAAGCACTGATGGCCTGTTTCATCTTCTCTGTGAATACACCGCCTTGGCATGGGGTGATATAGGGAAACCGCATATTTACATTTATATTTACATCAAGTCAAGCCAGCAGATTGTTTTTGTTACGTCATACTTTTTGTTATCATTTTGTGTCAATATGAAACATACTGCTCTTCTCATTCTCTTGTATCAGTTTTGAAATAGTACAACTATTTGGCTGGTAACACAGAGTGCGCACAGACCATGTTAGGCCATGCAAATGTAAACTGTTCATAGTTCAAGTTTATATGAGTAATAATAAACATCATAAATTCACAGCATCTGGTCTTGAGGAAGGAACTGTTTATTTTTCTAATAGGGAGATTGTATCTAATAGGGAGATTGTATTGCACCCAAAACCTTAGCTATGCTGTAAATACTTGTACAAATTAACTGTAGTGTTTCAGATTTGATGGTCATCCAAAGCTGCTCTTTTTCAATAAGCCACCCTTTAGAACATATGGAAACAATACAAATATTATTGTCTTTCATATACACTAGATTTCAAGTGGAGCATACGTTTTTCAAAATTATGTATTGCAAGTTATTCTTTATTTAAGTATTCTTTATTCACAAAGTGATTCTTACCATCCTGCAGACTAAAAAATGTTTTCAGCTTTTGGGGATTTGGGTTGTTCCATGAAATGGGTGCCTTTTGGACAGGCAAACTTTTAAGAAATTAACATTAAAATACCTCTTCTTTCAACATTCAATTGCACGGAGGATATGTTTAGCCTACGGACATTAAACTCCTATGAACTAAGAGTAAAACACTGTCTGTCAACCCTGCTACGGACACTTATGTAACTGCCTAACTATTTAAAAAGCATGTTTGAGATAAATGCAACATTTTCTCATTGATCAAGTATCCCGTGTACAAATAAACTCACATATAATATCAAACTGATAATGTTACCTTTGGGCATCTAACAGGATTGACAATAACAGGGTTGAGGTTTTAGGTGAAGATCGCCATTACTCCTTATGTGGTGAAGAGCATGGGACAACATGGTGTTGATGAAATTAGGAATTATATATATGTTCCACACATAATGAAAGTTAAATCAACTTCAAGTTTTCCTAACATTAATTGAGCGAACAGTGTTAACGTGTTGAGCTCAACCACCTCAGTCAAAGATGATAAAACAATTATAAATAGACCGAAAAGAGAGGAAATACTTATTTCCCTTTCCACCATGCTGTTCAGAAGACCCAAACGATGTCACCTGCTGTGAATCATTTAATTTGGTGGAATTATCCATTATTTTAAAGGGGAAAATAGTTTGCATAACAAGGGTGGCCTTAAAATGAGGTACAGATGTAAATGCATCACTAATCACATTACATAAATAATAATCTTCAGAAATGACTTTGTTAAAGCAGCAATGACTAGGCCTTTACAATGATGGTGAAACTTCGAGAAATTGGTGGATTAAAAAGTGGGTTCAAATCTTCCTAGAAGTGACACAGGTTTGACAGAGGGACATGTCAAAATGATATTTCTTTTGCGCTTTTGCAAGCCTTTATTCACATAAAAAATCAGATTTATTGAATTCTCCATGTGGTCTATATTAAAGTGCACTTCATTTAATATAAAAGGCTTTTCAAATTCAATATCGGTGCATAATTTCTACTTAAAATATCAAAGGCACCCAATTAGTGGAATGACCCATCTACAGTATACAAATTCACTGCATTATTTTCTTGGCTAATTGTATGACCACACTTGTGCCTATATGTATGACTGTATGAATATATGACTGTATAAGCATGCTCCTTGACACCATGGCGTGGTGTTGCTTTTCTGTGTGAGCTGTTTGGATTGCATGCCTGTAACTCCCCCTCCAGGACAACTTGCATATGGTCTCCCTGCTCCCTGTTCCCTGTTCCCTGCACCACCGGGGCTGGATCTGGAGCCTGCCTCAGCCTCAGCCTCAGCCTCTCCCCACTCCCTACTCCCTACTCCCCAGCCGCCAGTCCCCACACAGCCCAGAGCTGAGCTGATAACAAGTGAGCGCGCTCCTGGAATGATGGATGGGCCCTAGCCATGGGCTTGTCAGCAGAGGGTGGTGGGCCATATGGAACTGGCATATGGACCTCATAGTCTAAGATGGGCTAAGAGGAGGGGAGTGACAGAGATATACATTAAAGACACTGCTCTGCTCTTAAAAATGCAAGGTTCATCAGTTTGGTGGGGGAATATTAGTCAGTGAGGCTTCCGCGAGGCGCCAGCCAGACAAACACAGGCAGATGGACCTTCTGTTGTGACATGGGGAGATACTCTGAATTTATTCAATTTGATCTTCTGTCTCTAAGCTTTTTGGGTTGCGATGATTGCAAAGAATGGGATAGGCCTGATTTCAAGTCATTGAAGTAATTGACTTTTTTCTACTTCAAGGAATGCTGTAGTACAACTGAGTGTAACCAAAACGAAATTCATTTACATTTATGGTTTAACATTTTTGGTGTTAAAAATTGCCTGAAATGATTCTAAAGAGAGAAATATGCATGCATTAATTATGCCTTTTGACCTAATCGTGGTCATTCTATTTTTACTGCTCTTATCTACGATGTGTGTGTGTTTTCAAGTGTTTTAGTATGTGTCTGCCTGTGTGTGCATGTGTGCCTGAGTGCCCTGTGTAGTGTCTGTGGGGCCTGAGGAACTCTGTTTGATTGTTTAAAGCCCCTCTTAATTGGCGCTTTGTCTGTGGGCTCCTAAATGAGCTGGGACACCCACCAAGGAGGTTCCCATGGAGAGCGCAAGCCCGTTTGACAGCCCCCATAGTGGAGCCTGTCCCGTCACCCCTCAAACTGCCAGCCGTGTGACAGCGGCCTGCACGCGCTACAAACACCATCCTGCCCAATTAAAACTCAGCTGTCAGAGAGCAGATATTACACTAACACTGTCTCGATTTCGGAGTGTGTGTGTGTGTGTGTGTTTGTGTGTGTGTGTGTGTGTGTGTGTGTGGCTATGCATGCATGTCTGTGTGTATGCAATCATTAAGGAATGAATGTGCTCCCTTTATCCAGGGCTCACTCTGTGCTTGTTTGTGTATATGTCCATTTCTATGTCACCAGGTGTGCTCGGCCCACATGTCCATGCATGCTGCAGCATATCCACCCCCAGACAGAGTGTCCCAGCCCTGTATTTGAGGCAGTTTTTTTTTAAGCGTGTGTGTATATTCTCTGTGAGTTGGGGTGCCCGGCAGACTGGCTGGATTGGGTTACATACAGAGTGATTTGTAATTCTGAGTAATCACTTAGGACAAGGTCTTACACTATTTTATCTGTTCACGACTGTAGGCCAAAGTCAATACTCATAGTATAGTAATGAGTGGAGGCTAACTGAGCCCTTTTATTAAAGCTCAGAGGAGTGAATCTGATGCCGGCCTGCTTCCCTTTGAAAGTATCTATTTTTCTCTTTCCTTCTCCATCTCTCTCTTCTCCCTCTTCTCCCCCCCAAACAGACCTGGAGCTCCAAATGGCCAGCAACAGCACTTCCACCACCTCTCTAGCATCCTCCATTGCTTTTGTTTCCAAACAAACAAAGGCAAATCCCCCAAAAAACAAGACAGGAAAAAAAAGCTATACAAGTAGGATCCATTTACAGTGTTGCTGTTGTTGTTGCTGTAAGAGAGAGGAGAAAAGGTAAAACATACATAAGAGAAACAAGTCCACTGAGTCAGAGAGTGGGAGAGAGAGAGGGAGAACAGAGAAGGCTGATTTTCTATAATATCATACAAGACTTTCTGGACAAGGTAACATTGTGTATGGTGAATTTCACAGTTTATGTGGGGGAAAAAGTAAGAAGACCCAACTAGCAGTGACGTCACATGCCCAGACATGTTCTGCCCTAAGAATCTGTTGTTGACCTATATTCTTCTGCCAAATGTTTTTTTTAAATATTCCTGGTATTATATATTGTCATTACTGCATTGCTTCAAACATCGGGTCCAGGACTAATTTAATCTACATAATGATTTAGGTAAAAGTCGTGATTTACTGACATAAACAAGTAGACATTATTCAATGGGATTATAGTAAAATGCCAGAGATGAGACAAAATCCCCAACGGCCAGGTCCAGATGTGTAATCTGAGATTCAGACATGGGGCATATATTTAGTTTAATCCCTGCCACTGGCAAAATACAGTTATTGGAAACTTCTCACCTCACCATAACCATGTTTCAGCACCGCATAAAAGCTCACCTCCACAAAATAAATTCTGCTGACTTTTCTTTCTTCTTCTTATGGTATGGTCTAAGTATTGAATCTTGCATTTCTCTGTGATGGATATGGTATATATGGTGAACAACGTAACATTGTTGAGAAGGTGCACTAGCTCTGTACCCTTGGGCAAGTGTGTGAAAGAAGACATTCTATGGTGGAAGTAAAGTCAAGTCAGTCAAGGTATATTCATTATTCCGCTGCTACACTGTATAACTATTTTATTATGATTATTTTATTAAATCTCATTTTAAAAGGTTTTCATTGTATCCCATTTGATGCCAGATAGTTACCTATTGTGTTGAATTATTGGAAGTGAATACAAGTAAGTACCTACTATTACTACACAATGTCTCAGTAAATGCCATGTAAATACCTATACCTGTACCAGTTCTGTAAATCAAAGCACTGTCCTAACTAACTAATCACTTTGAATACAATAGAACATCAGCATCTCTCTGTGGCAGAAGTCATCTTCCACAGCATGGACTGTACTGTCACAGCAAAATGTCTGGTTTACACTTGAAAGGAGATGAAGAGAAAGGGACAGTAAGGCCTGCCCTAATAGGCTACAGATGAGGAAACGGACAGTAAGGCCTGCCCTAATAGGCTGCAGATGAGGAAACGGACAGTAAGGCCTGCCCTAATAGGCTGCAGATGAGGACACAGACAGTAAGGCCTGCCCTAATAGGCTGCAGATGAGGACACAGACAGTAAGGCCTGCCCTAATAGGCTGCAGATGAGGACACAGACAGTAAGGCCTGCCCTAATAGGCTGCAGATGAGGACACGGACAGTAAGGCCTGCCCTAATAGGCTGCAGATGAGGACACGGACAGTAAGGCCTGCCCTAATAGGCTGCAGATGAGGACACGGACAGTAAGGCCTGCCCTAATAGGCTGCAGATGAGGACACAGACAGTAAGGCCTGCCCTAATAGGCTGCAGATGAGGAAACGGACAGTAAGGCCTGCCCTAATAGGCTGTAGATGAGGAAACGGACAGTAAGGCCTGCCCTAATAGGCTGCAGCTGAGGACCGGGACAGTAAGGCCTGCCCTAATAGGCTGCAGATGAGGACACGGACAGTAAGGCCTGCCCTAATAGGCTGCAGATGAGGAAACTGACAGTAAGGCCTGCCCTAATAGGCTGCAGCTGAGGACAGGGACAGTAAGGCCTGCCCTAATAGGCTGCAGATGAGGACACGGACAGTAAGGCCTGCCCTAATAGGCTGCAGATGAGGACACAGACAGTAAGGCCTGCCCTAATAGGCTGCAGATGAGGAAACGGACAGTAAGGCCTGCCCTAATAGGCTGTAGATGAGGAAACGGACAGTAAGGCCTGCCCTAATAGGCTGCAGCTGAGGACCGGGACAGTAAGGCCTGCCCTAATAGGCTGCAGATGAGGACACGGACAGTAAGGCCTGCCCTAATAGGCTGCAGCTGAGGACAGGGACAGTAAGGCCTGCCCTAATAGGCTGCAGATGAGGACACGGACAGTAAGGCCTGCCCTAATAGGCTGCAGATGAGGAAACGGACAGTAAGGCCTGCCCTAATAGGCTGCAGATGAGGAAACGGACAGTAAGGCCTGCCCTAATAGGCTGCAGATGAGGAGAGGAACAGTAATGACTACTCTAATAGGCTGCAGATGAGGAGAGGAACAGTAATGACTACTCTAATAGGCTGCAGCTGAGGACAGGGACAGTAAGGCCTGCCCTAATAGGCTACATATGAGGAGAGAGACAGTAATGCCTGCTCTAATAGGCTACTGAACTCAGTGGAAATGAATAGGGATGTCCTTTTCCAGCTTAAATGAATCCGAGCCCATGAGGAAGTGACCAGAGAGAGATAGAAGGGTTGAATTCAAGGGCACCAGGGGGACCAGTCAAATCAGCAGAGCCCACCTTCAGAAACAGTCCAATCAGTACGGCCCACCTTTAAGACCAGTCCAATCAGCACAGCCCACTTTCAGATTTACCTCCTCTCTGCCCTCATCAGAGCAGAACTGGGACTCACTCACTGATGTACGGTATACCTCACATGCACTGTACATTCACACACACACACACACACACACACACACACACACACACACACACACACACACACACACACACACACATACAACACACACTAATTATGAGAAACCCAGTTACACACCTCCAGACACTCTCCCATATCATCTCCACCTCTACAGAACCCACTAGCCTGCATCTGGAAGCGGGTCCATGAAAAGTGGCTTCTTCCTGATAGCTGGAACCATTTTCCAACCAGTGGAAAAGCTTCTTCTGCCTGGGACTTGGCCGACCTCCAGGAACACTTTGGCTCTACAGCTGTCTTACAGCGTTTAAAGCAGCATATGGTACCCAAGTACCATTGTTTCACCACTAAAGACCCGTCTTTTTCATCAAGGGAGAAAGGCCTTTTAACGTCAATTTCACTGGGGAAAAAAGAAAAGTTCAGAAAATGAGGGCTGGACGAAAAGAGTGATATGTTTTTTTGGGAGGGGGTGTATTTTCTTCCACAGGCCATCACTAATGTTGGCAGTGATGACATTTTGATTCTCAGCCTGTGAGTTTGTGAAACAGCACCATCTGTGTGCTTCCCCCTAATTAGTGTAATAGCCACAAATATTAAGGCAACAGTTTCACATGAAAAGCTGTTAGACACGTATGTGTGAAGACTGCTCTGCTCTCTCTCCACTCACTAGATACAAGTTAACAGGCTGGGAAATACAACTGAGCCAATTGCACATGTCCATCTATTGTATAGTCAGCATCTTTCAAAATAGATCTTGCCAAATGTTTGACAGATTTGCATAGAATTGTCGACATTTAATCGTATGCTATTCAACATGATGACATTGAAATCTTTACATTTGTATATCTTTATCATTTCTATCTTCCCGCTAAATAAATAAATCTGAACAAAATAAAAGCTTTTTGTTGAAAATGATGAGAGCAACAAGCACAATTAAACCTCTCA
The DNA here is from genome assembly GCF_964263955.1 of Coregonus lavaretus. Classification (NCBI taxonomy): domain Eukaryota; kingdom Metazoa; phylum Chordata; class Actinopteri; order Salmoniformes; family Salmonidae; genus Coregonus; species Coregonus lavaretus. Next base: position 29,575,299 of record NC_140005.1, on the reverse strand, counting down.
CCTGCTGTGAAACACACTACATAATCTCTAGAACAATATCATAATGATTCATCAAAGCCAAGATAAAACATTTCATTTATATGACACAATCTCCCAAATCATCCTCCTGATCGCCTTACCCCCATTATTCTTTTTTTATCATTTGAACCAAAACCTGACATTAACAAATGGAAGTTAATTTCTTTCCCTCGGAACACATTATAATCAGTCCAAAGGTTAATGTTTCTGCTAATTTATAAATGCTAGATGGCTGTCAGCGAGAGGGGGAAATGGTTTTGAAGGGGCTGACATAGTAAATTAAGCCTGTCAGATAGTGTCTCTGAGCTGGCGGATCAGAATCTGCCGTACCCTATGATGTCAGACAGCCAGGCAAACAGCCCCAGGGGCCCGGAGCGCTCAGCTCCCTCGCACTGCTCAATCCCAGACTTGGGAACACCAGGAATTTAGTGGCTCTTGAATGAGAGGAAAGGTAACAGGGATGTCTCATCTTTGGAGCTGGAGCTGGATGGTCATTGGTCAAATAGATCTACAGTAGTGATGAGACGTTGGTCAATGGGCTACAGTCAGAGTAAAGGATCATGGTACTGGAGCTGTCTGGTGTGGCACTGTAGCAAAGTGCATTATGAAGGCAGTTTGGCTGGTCTCTATGACATGGTTTTGGCTAAATAGAGTACAGCTATGGATGTAAGTGACGCAGCAGGTTATGAGAATTAGGTTACGTTTAGGAAAAGGGTAAAGGTTAGGGTTAGGGTTAGCTACAATGCTACAGTTGTCCCCGACGTGACTCGAACATGCAACTTTTGATCTGTAGCTGTACTCCATCTAGACACAACCCTCAGACATGACTGTCTGTGATTGTTTAAGCCTGGGAATGGCTGTCTTGCATTTTCCCTTTTATCAAGCTATATCATAGGGAAAATATGCTCTATTTATTGGCATGCTGGATCCACAGATTAACTGGGTAGTTTAAGGTAATAATTGATGGCATGTGTAGGACAATTTAGGTATGAGAAAGTGGGTTGTGAAATTGGCTGTTTTAAATGCGGTCATACACTCAGTAACTGGTCATGGCTTCTATCTAATGCCAGACGCAACTGTCTGCTTTTTTTCCTGGCTACCTTTTGGAGTGGATGCCGAAGAATAGCCCAGTTTAATTGTGAGGAATAGCCCGGGCAGCACTTGCCAAGTTTGCATCAACTGTTTTTTCCTGAGAATATCTCCATTCATGGTAAGTGTTACAAAGCCTTGTGGGATGGAAAGAATTACAACCATACAGTAAAGCCTGTAAGCCAATCAGAGACTTGGAGGAATAGTTCACGGGGGTAGGGAGGCATAGTGAAGCTCTGACAACCACCAATCTAGTCACACTGGTGAGATGATGAGGCCAAGAATCAAGATAAAGGTTATTCCAATCATTGCGCTAGAAAATCCAAAAAATGTGATCCGGGCCAATTTCTCTATCAATGGGAGGAAATGGCAACCGAAAGATTACTGTAATCTATATGGACCTTTGAAATGTATACGGGCTGCGAGCCAAATACACACACACGCACACAGACAGACACACCGACACGCACACTCACTTGCGCACCTGCACGCACGCACACACAGAATGACAAGAGATCTGCCTTAAGAAACAGAAGGTAAAAGGGAAGGCCTGTGTTCATGCCATTTCCATCCATCAGGCGTGTGAGGCGGTTGGTTGTAACGAGCGGTTTGTGTTTGTGTTTCTGTTTGTGGTGTGAAGGAGTGACGTGCAGGGAAGCACTGCTGGGCCCTATCACTCACTCAGACTGGACCACAGAGAGCTAGAGAAGACTGGATGGGAGGATCTCTCTCCTCCGCCTAGAAAGGTCAGAGAGAAAGTGAAAGAGAGAAAGAAGGGGGAGATATAGAGAGAGTGTGTAGCCCCTGTGCAAAACGTTAGAGCTCTTCCCTCCATCAGTGGTCATTATTGGAGCCTGTCAGGAGCCAGTCTAATGGTGTCTCACCTGACAGCCTCCCAGCCGGCTGCCCCCCTGCCTCTCTGCCCCCCTGCCCCCCTGCCCCCCTGCCCCCCTGCCCTGCACCAAACTGCCAGCAGAGGAACAAGGGATGAGGAAGGATGGAGGAAGGGAGGGAGGAGGGGAGTGTAGCGAGGAAAATGAGGAGCCAGTGAAAAATGCAATCGATAGCAAACTCATCTTACTGTTTTTCAATGAAGTGACAAAGCACCCAATTTATTGGCAAATCGCTGGTTTAAGAGAGAAATATATTCAATAAAAAGAAAGCTCCCCCATCCCTTCTCCCTCCCACCCAATTGCTCTCTGCTTGCAGTGCAAATGTAGCTCTTTTAGGACAGGTCTCAGCTTCTCGTGTCTGACAACAAGCAGGATTATGCAGCTAGCGCTCTCGTAAAAAATTGCAATTATGGTGAAGAGGGCATTGGTGTCTGACTTGTTGGAGGAGGAGTGATTTGCTCGCTCCATCCAACGCTACTGGTAACATCAATCTCTCCAAATCCCTCCGATAGGCGAAAACCATGCAAGAGGAGAGGAGAGGTTCAGTTGGGATGAGGGTAGATTGGATTACCGCTGTGCTGCTGCTGCTGTAGCTGTGTGAATAATGTCCAAGGTCCCCAGAAGACACCATCAGGAGGGAAGGGGTATCAATCGTCCCCTATACGTACATACTGTAACCACTGGTATTGTTCACTACCCCCTCTCTCTCATTGTGCTATGACAGATGGAGAGTGTTTATGCAGGTGTGCTGAATTGTGCTTCATCATCCAGTGCTCTAGCTTTAAGTTGCAAATGACCCGCTTTTCCCGTGTACAAAACCTAGCAATTAAATGAATGTTGTGCATTACAAGTCAGATCGACAAGCGATGAGACCTAAAATTATGAATTGGGCATTGGAAATATTTTACTACCATTAACAACTGTCTCTGTCATAAGAGACCATCCATTCTAGTCCTGGTCCAGCTCAGCCCTGGCAGAGAAGGAGGGCTGAGTCTGTTCTACTTAACTGACTCCTTTATTATTAGAGAGAGGCTGTTAGCTATGTTCCTGGAGCGTGTGTCTGTGTCTTTGAGTTGACATTCCCCTCTCTGTCTCTGTGTCCCTGGGCCGTGATGACCCCATGCTGGGGCTCCGGGGCCCTGCCAGAAGTGCCTGAGGTGCTTTACCAGGGTGACTTATGGCTGCTGTGAGGACACCGGCGCGCACGCACACACACACACGCACACAGGCACACGCACACACACAGGCATAATTAAACACAGACAGACACAATGGCATACACACCCAGGCAAAGGCACAAACACAGGGGTCGGGACGAGAGGAGGAAGGGGGGAGGATGTGTCTATTACACACCTTCACGCTCTCTGGTAACAACCGTAGCTCACTCAGGTTCTGGAGGCAGGTGAAGGACAACCAGAATTGGCTCAGGGTGTAACGCTTGTCACAGCAACACCCTCTATACCACAAACAAAGAATGTTGTGCCATCTCCAGACATACACCGCAAATAGTGAAAATATTCAGGAAAACCTGCACTCTACAGATATCCAAGTAACGCTCCCAATGCTCGCAATCCTCCCCATACACCCTACACACTCACACCAATGCCCTCTCGACCCACGCTGTGTTGCGCCACTGAGACATGGGGAGCGTGACGTGCTGGGTGCGTGACGGTGCTCTCCCTCCCGGACCTGAGGATTTACTAGGTGACCCTGAGCTTGGTGCTGTGGCTCCTGCTGCCTGCCTGGGTCCTGGGTTCAGCCAGCTGTAAAATGAGGTGTAGGCAGCAGCCCCTCCGCTGGTAATGAGAAGTGGCATCTCGTTCAGGATAACCTCGGGAAAATGGCCTCTATAAATACCTTCTATAAATAAGAGTGTACCTTGGCCCAAGCCTCAGCCCGAGCCTGGGTCTGTGACTGGGTCCTCTCTGGAAAGGTCATCTCTTGCGCCAGCGTGCGCCGCTCTCTCGCTTTTCCCTTTCCCTTTCCCTTTCTCTCTCTCTCTCTCTCTCTCTCTCTCTCTCTCTCTCTCTCTCTCTCTCTCTCTCTCTCTCTCTCTCTCTCTCTCTCTCTCTCTCTCTCTCTCTCTCTCTCTCTCTCGCTCAGTGCAGGTTCATTTTATAAGGTCTTTCTCCTTTGATGGCGTGTTGCAGAACCTTCTCTGTTGACGTCTCTGCCCCCTCTGCCTTTCTATCCATCACATGACTCCATCCTTGATCTACGTTATGGTTCACGTCACTGAGGGCATATACCTCAGAGAGAGAGAAAGAGAGGTAGAGAGAGAGAGAGAAGGAGAGCTATAAAAGGGGGATGAAGGGGGGCAGGTGTTGGGGGCGAGGGTGGTCTGCCCTCTGTTAATTACTTCCCTAAAGGGTTTATGTGTGTCCACTCCATCGTCACGTCTCATTATGTCAACACCCATGTAGCGTGTCACAGTCAGCTCCCACCACAGAGCGTAGTGTTAATGTCATACTCCACTGGAGGCCAGGTTAACCTTAGGAATCTTGTACAATAACATTTTTGGAAAATGTATATTTGTACCTATCATATTATAACGTGAGTGTTTGCATCTGTTGTTGTTGTTGAGCATGGTATTACAAAAAAAAAGATTTTGGTCATGTTCTAAACACATTGGTCATGTTCTAAACACATTCTAAACCCACCCTACTCATTGGTCCTTGGCTTCCAGCTAAAGTCATCCAACAGTGACATTGTCCAGGCATGGTACCCAGAGCACCAGATCAGAGTCAGGGGACTGAGAAGGGGCCCCCTGTCTGTCTCCAAGACACTTCCCCTGGGCTAGCCTGTCCAGTTCTTCGCCTTGGGTCCCTCAGGTTTTCCAGACCTCCACTACCCAACCAGAGCCCATCCAGAACAGAGCCCCCTCCCGCTCCCTGTAGGTCAGCCATTTTAACACAGCTTATCCCCCATCTTAAACTGCCTGTGGCCAACTTAAACGGATTAGCCTTAACCTACCAGCTCTGCCTGACCTGACTCTTGGCCCTGCATCCAAAACCACTTATCAATCAATATCCATATTGATCAGGGCCTCCCATGTCGGACCAAGGGAAAGCATTGGTATTGATTAGACCATATTAGCCGGGAAGAAAGGGTGCCAAATCAGTTTAGACACACCGCGTCAGAGGAATATGACAGCACATTTCACAGCATGGTTCCAGTGTTAACTGCGGATTTGATATACCAATACAATGAGGTAATCGGCCGGTAATCAAGTCACAAGGTATGTTAATTTAGTAATGCCTGCCCTTTAAATGCAGACGGTACTATGAATCGATCTCTTTGTGAACCTAGCATCAGATCAAATACAGTTAATGGGCATGGCTAGGTTTCTAATGAGTTAGTACAGTTGTTGTGTTGAGGGCCCAGCCGGCCATAGCATTTTGGCATGTCCCCTCCGTTAACCCTGCGTCACTTCTAGGAAGATTTCAACCTACTTAATCCAAAAATGTCTCCAAATTTCATCATCATTGTAAAGCCCAAGTTATTTTGTTGCTTTAACAAAGTCATTTCTGAAGATTATTATTTATTTCATGTGATTTTTTTGTGAAGCTTGCATTCAGTTGTCACTCCCTGTAGCACACAACAAGCTTCCATTCCCCCTGATGGCTGATTTAAGATGAAATTGTCAACCCTGTTACAGTCAACCCTGTTACTTTATTTGGCACTTAATAGGCACTTACTATAGTCATTTTTTATTCAACCTCTTGAGATGGGAAAACAAATGCTCTGTATGACAGAATGTAAAAATGTAAAACAATTTTTTAACCAAGTTACACTTCTCAAAAGGCACCGAATTGGTAGAACGACCCAGCAACCCTTGAAGGAGTCTGGCATCAGAGGGTCGGTGTTCCTTTGACAGGGACACGGTGTTCCTTTGACAGTGACCCGGTGTTCCTTTGACAGTGACCCGATGTTCCTTTGACAGGGACACGGTGATCCTTTGACAGGGACACGGTGTTCCTTTGACAGTGACCCGGTGTTCCTTTGACAGGGACACGGTGTTCCTTTGACAGGGACACGGTGTTCCTTTGACAGTGACCCAGTGCTGACTGACTGACTGGGTCTCCAGAGTACCATGGTGGTGGTGGTGCTGTGGTTTGTGTTCCTTCACCCTAGAGAGATGTCTGCTGTTACATCACCAAACACACACACACACACACACACACATGCACACACACACAAACACGCACATGCACACACACACTTCATTAGATAGGGCATGGGAAAAACGTTCTTTCTCTCCCCTCCCCCCCATCAAATATTGATGCCCTGCACGAGACCAAACCAAATGAGTGAATAAGTCATGAAACACTGAGACAACACATAACAAAGAGCGTGTGGACTGTGGAGAGGAGAGCGGTCTTTTGCACTGTTGAATGTTTCTCGCCTACCACAGAGATTCAAATGGGTGGAGAGAGAAAGGAGGAATATCATACCAACTGGAGTGGTGGGCTTCATAAAAGGAAAGGGTTTCAAATGTGAGAACTAGAAATAGATGTGGTTATTGAATTTAAAGGACATAGGGGTTTGACAACCATTTACATAAAATTCATAATTCCACACATTCAGCCTTTGAAAAGGTATGAAATACATGATTTAATGCTTATGATATGGTTATTCTAAAATAGATGGCCTATGGATATCCCCCTTTCCTGGCTAGTGTTATGTATGAATTGGCAAAGGGTGTTGAACAAATTACTCCTAGTGGAGCCCTGTCTTTAAAAACTGGACGACAGCCATGAAAAGATTGAGCTCCATTCTATGATATGCGCTCTAGCAGACGCGGAAATAGCCACTTCCCCTTGAAGCTCCCTGAGGGTCTCATTTTGCGGACATCGCTTTTTTGGGTCAGCGAGTTAATGCAAAAAATATGTCCTGCCAAAGTCTCCACATTTATCTGGGTGGGTTTTCTGTGTCAGCCTCAGCGTGCCTAATTCTCCCAGGAACTCCCCTCTGTTGAGGAAGACAAGGCTGACTGGCAAACTCACACATTATCTCTGCAGTGATCCATTCTAGCCTCCTCTTACAGGGCCCGTCGCCAAGCACAACGGGAGGCACACACACACGCTTCACATGCACACACACACTAGCGCACACACACGCTTGCATGAACACACACACACAATGATCTGCTCATCAAAAAGTTGTATTTACTAGTCATAAATCACACTTTTTCGTCATTTGTCAAGCAGCCATGTACATCAAATAAATGTTTATTGACATTTAAGCCACTCAGTAGGGTTTGTAATAATAATGCTAATAATAATTTGGTGGGTACTCATATTTGTCCTATTTCACACATGTAAAAGTGTGTATTAATACGCATGTGTGAATTGGAAATGTGTTTTTGCATATCCCACTCCCCCTGAGACACCCTCAGAGAGTGGGGTCACGGCCAGGGTCTGCCATTCAACAGTGACCCTGGAGCAATTAGGGTTAAGTGCCTTGCTCAAGGGCACATCGACAGATTTTTCACCTTTCGGTTACTGGCCCAACGCTCTAACCGTTAGACTACCTGCCTCCCATACTTTTTGAAGTACTTTATATGGTAGAGAACTTGAAAAGAAACATTCTGACACAACCACGGTCCCCCAGGCGATAGCTAAGTGTACTTACTAACCGTCCTCCGTCCAAGGGGTATTTTCTTTACCCATTAAGCCTTTTCATAAGGCCATCAAGTGAAAGAAAGGGTCAAATGTTCCCGTTTACGGGGAGCGACTGTAGCACAAAGGGGAGTGTGAGGAGCCATTTTGGGGCTGTCAGAGGGGTTTTGTGCTGCTAAAAGGCTGCTGTGATATGCTCTGACATGGGAGACCTTCCACAGAGCTTTTAAAAGCTGAACGTCGTGGGCACTCTCCCCATCACACTGGACGAGACGGAAAAAAACACACCTGTCACCGGCTGCTGAGCGTTGCTGCACTTAAGAGGTTTCTGGGGTGTTTTCAGACTGATGCAGGACGTGAGGTGTGAGGTGAGTTGGTGATAGTGTTGTGGTACACTTCAGCTCCTTTGTATCTCAACATAAAACCTATCTTTGTGATGATGAAAGGGCATTTCTGAGCTCTTGTTCGATTATGTTCTATAGCAAGGGTGAGCTCAAACTTCAGGTTAGATTCCTGAGTTCAAGGTACAAGGATGAAGAGATAAAAACTTGCTTGAAAAGGTGGGTTAACTTCATGTAACTTCAGTGTCTCACAATGGCATATAACTATATGAGGATATGTCTGAGCTAAGATCTAAATGTAGGAACAACACAGTTTTTTCCTAAAGCCCTTCTTCACTTTACTTGCCTAGTGATTCAAACAGATTGTCCTTCCTACCATCCAATCCATTCGAAACCTCTCTAAATGTTCCCAATGCCTTTCGGGAAGGTTATGGCACTGAGAAAAAAACAGTCGTTAGAGAATAGAGAGGGACAATCCTCCATCAGCACCCCCTCTCCTTCTCTCCCACCCCCATCTCTCCCTGCTACCTTTATTCGCTGCCCTATTAACAACTGTTACTGGGCTTCTAATTATGCCCCTGTGATCTTGGAGAGTGGCGGGCACGTATCATCTCCCTCCCAGGGGAGTATGGGTAATTACCAGCATCCATCCAAGGCCGCCCGCCGCCCCTGTTCCTCTATCACCGTGGCGATAATCATGTGGTGCGTCGCCACCAACATCTGTTCCTTCCTTGAGCGATGAGCCAGAAAGGCCTGAGTCTGTCACACTAGCTACTTCCTGTCTGTGTCCTAACCTTTGACCTTCGACAATGCTTCGCTGGGCTAATTTGTTTACTCTTAGAGGTAGGGAGTCTTACAGACATCCCAACAGAATGTAATTAAGTCAGGGTTTAAAAATAAAGGACCTCTACTTGTGTCTGTTTAACACTGTAACTCTGTTTTCATTTCTTTTCCATCCAACTCTCTCACACATGCAAACCTCTATTTCCTTTGATTTTGTTGCATTTATCATGCAGTGATATTATGCGGTAACATTCTATATTTGTTGAATATAAAGTCATCTTCATAGGACTTGAAATACAACCATCTGCTCCCCAATATCCAAATTGTCTACCACAACCATGTCCATTTCTGACCACATAATAGCACCTATTCTGATGGATAAATTAAAATGCTTTGATAGAGTTCACATGGAATGAAATATTTAAAGAGCAGCCTATATCTAAGATCTCTGTATTATTTATTCATTTCATATCACTTCCATAAAAAACCCTTCAGAGTTGATGCTTACTTGATTGACAGCTGGCTCAATGCAAAGCTATCGACTTCTGCAAAGTGGTGAAGGTGGAAAGAGCGTCCCAATGTTTTCAAAGACAAAAGAAAAAGGAATAAAAGGAGACGGCAGACAAAAAGAACAATATGGGGTTCTGATAAAGAATGCATGAGGTATGCGAGAGAGTTTAAGGTCCAAAATCAAGGAATGACATGGGGAGAGAAGATGACCGCTTTACATAGATATGAGCTGAAGTTATTCATATTTGGTCACTGCTATATCCACAGCACAGTTTATCGGAGTCCCCCTTCATGGCCTCCTCGTCACTCGTGGCCTTCTCACCAGCCTATGCGGGGACAAAGGCATTCAGTAAACATCTCTATAATGGAGCATGAATGCACCATTGTCTGTTGAAGAGACCCTAACTTGCCCTCAACTGATTACGTAGCTAATGTATAGTCTTTGATTCAGCATGATACTGTACATACAGTGACTTAATACCAGATATGCCTCCAATGGGAGACCACAGATCTAACAGTGGCCTTTAGCCTCCTCAACCATTACAACAGAAAATAAAGAATTTGTCTGATTTCATCCATGTCTCATCTCAACCTCCCCTCCCTTCTTTTTACAGTGTGGATCACAACTTGGGTCCCCGGGCCAAGTTTTCATGGGAATAGAAGAGCATGCAGTGACGGAGTGAGACTCAGAATTAGGGAGTAATCAGGGAACAAATCCTAGGAGACCAGAGAGTAATTTCCCCCCGTTTTCACTGATGAGACCCAGCAGCAACTTCTACTTCAACTCTCAAGTTTTCCCACATAATAAGAAGAACGCTTAGCCACTTCTGACCGCACTCACTATGAGAAACAAAGTAGGGATACATACAGTAGGGGTATGAAGGAGATGAAGGGATATACGTAGGTAAATAAAAACATATTCCGCATGTAAGCTCAGACAAGACGGTAGGAAAAATAAGCGAAGCAGCTTATAATAATGAAATGCTTTTTGATCAAAGGGGATGGGGGAAAGTGATGTATTTAAGCAGATCAGAATCTCTTTAAAATATGTTTTAGTTATGCGCTACTTCTGAAAAGAAAGTCATAGTCAATATTTGGCAGCTGTGACATTAATGAGCAACTTATTAGAAGGGAAAGAGTCATAAATATTCATAAAGATATTAGGGAGGGGTGTTAACGGTAAGCACCTGTCTACTTAACAGTGACAGGGAAGCACTGAGTGACTTTATGAAGACCCCCCCTCCCCTCCTCCTCTTCCCCGAGCCACATGTGTCCTTCCTTACTTAACGTCGCCTCTCCTCGCCATTGACAGCTCTGCTGACAACCCACACTTGAAGAAAATAAGAACATGTTTTTAGAGATGTCAACTTATGATGGTGAAAGCTCAAGGTTAGGGTTGCTCTCTCGCTTGCTGACTAGCCCGCCTGCTACCTCCCTCCCTGCCTGCCTGCCTGCTCTCTCCTGGCATGCTGTATGGATATTGGCCATCAATGCATCCGCATATTGTGAAAATTAATAATGCATTTTCGTGTTTTTTTGGCAGAGGAGATGTGGAATGCGGTGATACATCTGTCATGTCGTCTTCTAAATCCAAAAAGTCAAAGGGTTATGCATTTATTTTATTTTGTCAGAGAGAGAAGCTGTCGAGGGTATTAACTTTGACAGAAAATATTTTCTTACAGTATGGCGTATGCATAATTTCATCGGAAGTTTGAAGATGGGGGGTTAATCATGGTTCTGTGTCCTCTGATGTGGAGTATTCGCTCTTTCAGTCACATACTATTGTGTGTTTGGTGTGTGTGAAAACAATGATATGTTTTTTGATCCACAATGTATCATCAGCTGTGTGGGCTGTTTATTTATTTGGTTGGCTTTTGGACAAGGGGGCTACTTTCAAGATCAATGTTATTAAACACTAGTGTAATGGAATATGTACATTATCTTGATTAAATAGGGTGCCAAACATTTATCACACAGTCATAAACCATTGATGCACTTAACTGACATGCTGATATCATAGTATATCATCAAACTATTGTATTTAAACAGCTTACGGAGGATCTGCCTATTTTACTAATGACCACATTGATATGTATGTTCTCCTGTGTAGAATACTGTTTGTTCCCATGCCTCAAAGTCACGCTGGAGTGAGTCTGTCCTTCCCTTCAGCTAGAAGGAGGGGGATGAAGGAAGAGGAGGGGGCATCTGGGACATCTCAACATCACCTCAGTGTTTAGGAATGCTGGGAACTCTACAAGAGTGTCTACCTGTCACACCACAGGACGCCAGGCCCAGACAGACGCCGGACCAAAGGTGATGCTGTTTACCGACGTGTTCCCTCTCTCTCTCCCTCCCTTCCCCTCTCCCTCCTCTTCCCCTCTCCCTCCATTTTCTCCTCATCTTCCTCTCCTGTTTCCCTCAACGTAAGCCAGACCCCCTTCTGTTCTTCAACAGTCAGGGTTGTAGCGTCAATGCCGATCTGGATGGGGTGATGGAATGGAGGAGGGGGAGGGAGGGAGGGAAAGAGGGTGATGGGGTGATGGGATAGAGGTGGAGGAGGAAAGGAGAGAGGGAGGGTGGGAAAGAAGGGGTGAGGCAGAGAAGAGGGTTGTGGTGGGTCAGAGCCCAACAAGCTGTGCTGGGAGGCTAGCCCACCATGGTCCCTTGGCAGGAGGCTCTCTCTCAGCACCAGGTGGTGATGCCCACCCGCCTGCACTTCCAACCTGCCCACCTGCCACCCCCTCGGCCCTTGCCACGTCTCATGCAGATTAGTTACAAAAACAAGGGAAGGAAGAGAAGAGGAGAGAAGAAGGGGAGGAAGGACAGACAGGTAGATAAACAGCATCCTAACGAGAACCCCCTCCCACACCCACTCCCACAACACCATCCTTCCCCCCATGTCTTTAAAATGCCTTTGAGGAGTTGGGATGCAGGATTGTGACATTGGGGATGTTTACTAACCGACACCTGGCAGTGAGTGCTATTCTCTTGAATATGTTGACTAGAAGCTGTACTCTACACTGAGTGTACAAAACATTAGGAACACCTGCTCTTTTCATGTCATACATTTTACATTTACGTCATTTAGCAGACGCTCTTATCCAGAGCGACTTACAGTTAGTGAATGCATACATAATTTTTTTGTTGTTGTTTTTTTTTCATACTGGCCCCCCGTGGGAAACGAACCCACATCCCTGCCGGCCAAACCCTCCCCTACCTTGGACCAATTGTGCGCCGCCCATGGGTCTCCCGGTCGGTTGCGACAGAGCCTGGACTCGAACCAGGATCTCTAGTGGCACAGCTAGCACTGCGATGCAGAGCCTTAGACCACTGCCCCACTCGGGAGTCCTAGACAGGTGAAGCCAGGTGAAAGATCCCTTAAATCCCTTACAGTGGCTTGCGAAAGTATTCACAAACCTTGGCATTTTTCCTATTTTGTTGCCTTAGAACCGGGAATTAAAAGTAATTTTTGGGGGGGTTGTATCATTTGATTTACACAACATGTCTACCACTTTGAAGATGCAAAATATTTTTGATTGTGAAACAAACAAGAAATAAGACAGAAAAACAGAAAACTTGAGCATGCATAACTATTCACCCCCCCCCCCCCCTCCACAAAGTCAATACTTTGTAGAGCCACATTTTGCAGCAATTCAGCTGCAAGTCTCTTGGGGTATGTCTCTATAAGCTCCACCACCATGCTTCACTGTGGGGATGGTGTTCTCGGGGTGATGAGAGGTGTTGGGTTTGACCAGACATAGCGTTTTCCTTGATGGCCAAAAAGCTCAATTTTAGTCTCATCTGACCAGAGTACCTTCTTCCATATGTTTGGGGAGTCTCCCACATGCCTTTTGACGAACACCAAACCTGTTTGCTTATTCTTTTCTTTACGCAATGGCTTTTTTCTGGCCACTCTTCCGTAAATTCCAACTCTGTGGAGTGTACGGATTAAAGTGGACCTATGGACAGATACTCCAATCTCCGCTGTGGAGCTTTGCAGCTCCTTCAGGGTTATCTTTGGTCTCTTTGTTGCCTCTCTGATTAATGCCCTCCTTGCCTGGTCCGTGAGTTTTGGTGGGCGGCCCTCTCTTGGCAGGTTTGTTGTGGTGCCATATTCTTTCAATTTTTTTAGAATGGATTTAATGGTGCTCCCTGGGATGTTCAAGGTTTCTGATATTTTTTTATAACCCAACCCTCATCTGTACTTCTCCACAACTTTTTCCCTGACCTGTTTGGAGAGCTTCTTGGTCTTCATGGTGCCGCTTGCTTGGTGGTGCCCCTTGCTTAGTGGTGTTGCAGACTCTGGGGCCTTTCAGAACAGGTGTATATATACTGAGATCATGTGACCCTCCTTTTTCAAGACCTCTGCAATCCGCCCTGGCATGCTGTCAATTAACTTCTGGGCCACATCCTGACTGATGGCAGCCCATTCTTGCATAATCAATGCTTGGAGTTTGTCAGAATTTGTGGGTTTTTGTTTGTCCACCCGCCTCTTGAGGATCGACCACAAGTTCTCAATGGGATTAAGGTCTGGGGAGTTTCCTGGCCATGGACCCAAAATGTCGATGTTTTGTTCCCCGAGCCACTTAGTTATCACTTTTGTCTTATGGCAAGGTGCTCCATCATGCTGGAAAAGGCATTGGTCGTCACCAAACTGTTCTTGGATGGTTGGGAGAAGTTGCTCTCGAAGGATGTGTTGGTACCATTCTTTATTCATGACTGTGTTCTTAGGCAAAATTGTGAGTGAGCCCACTCCCTTGGCTGAGAAGCAACCCCACACATGAATGGTCTCAGGATACTTTACTATTGGCATGACACAGATCTGATGGTAGCGCTCACCTTGTCTTCTCCGGACAAGGTGTTTTCCGGATGCCCCAAACAATCGGAAAGGGGATTCATCAGAGAAAATGACTTTACCCCAGTCCTCAGCAGTCCAATCCCTGTACCTTTTGCAGAATATCAGTCTGTCCATGATGTTTTTCCTAGAGAGAAGTGGCTTCTTTGCTGCCCTTTTTGACACCAGGCCATCTTCCAAAAGTCTTCACCTCACTGTGCGTGCAGATGCACTCACACCTGCCTGCTGCCATTCCTGAGCAAGCTCTGCACTGGTGGTGCCCCGATCCTGCAGCTGAATCAACTTTAGGAGACGGTCCTGTCGCTTGCTGGACTTTCTTGGGCGCCCTGAAGCCTTCTTCACAACAATTGAACCTCTCTCCTTGAAGTTCTTGATGATCCGATAAATGGTTGATTTAGGTGCAATCTTACTAGCAGCAATATCCTTGCCTATGAAGGCCTTTTTGTGCAAAGCAATGATGACGGCACGTGTTTCCTTGCAGGTAAACATGGTTAACAGAGGAAGAACAATGATTTCAAGCACCACCCTCCTTTTAAAGCTTCCAGTCTGTTATTCTAACTCAATCAGCATACAGAGTGATCTCCAGCCTTGTCCTCGTCAACACTCTCACCTGTGTTAACGAGAGAATCACTGACATGATGGCAGCTGGTCCTTTTGTGGCAGGGCTGAAATGCAGTGGAAATGTTTATTTGGGATTAAGTAAATTTTCATGGCAAAGAGGGACTTTGCAATTAATTGCAATTCATCTGATCACTCTTCATGACATTCTGGAGTATATGCAAATTGCCATCATCAAAACTGAGGCAGCAGACTTTGTGAAAATTAGTATTTGTGTCATTCTCAAAACTTTTGACCACGACTGTAGTCAGTTGCACAACTAAATGCATTCAAATGAAATGTGTCTTTCCGCATTTAACCCAACCTCTGAATCAGAGAGGTGCGGGGGGCTTCCTTAATCGACATCATCGGCACCTGGGGAGCAATTGTTGTTTGGGGTTAACTGCCTTGCTGAAGGGCAGACAGAAGATATTTCCACCTTGCTGGCTTGGGGATTCAATCCAGCAACTTTTCAGTTACTGGCCCAACGCTCTTAACCGTTAGGCTACCTGTCGCCCCTGTAATGGTGTGTATATGTGCATGCACATGCATGTGTGTGTGTGAGTCCGCATATTCAGACCATTAACAAATGATAAATGGAAAGGGGACATTGACTGTGATTGGTGACCACTTATTACATCAAGGTTCTCATGAACAGAGAGATTCCATTTTCTGCTCTTCTGATCATTATAAAACTCAGAGTTCTCAGTTATTATGCTGTTCCATAAATAAATACACAGGCAAACGTTCCCAATTAGCCATGTATACACACAGGGAGGTTTCCTCTTTACTAACAGCTACTTGATACTCCCTGCAAAATTAGCCTGGCTCAGAAGATGGATCGAGCCTCCTTTGGTCCGTCGGAGGTCAATGATTTCCCTTCCCATGTCAGAGGAGAAACAAACAGCAGGACACAGGAGGCTATTTCTGCTCTGCGACGCAGTGACGTGTCTGGACTCATGAACTCTGTTGTGAGCTCAAGATCCCTGTCTCCAAGAAAATAAATCCTCCCCTCCTCTCCTCTCCTCTCTTTTCCCTCCCCCTCTCCCCCCTCTCCCCTTACCTTCATTACGCATTGTTTTGTTTATGCTTGGGCGCAACTGTGGCTGCTCCTGATAGTTTGAGGTCAGGCGTGACTGGCTGCGGGTTACTCTAAATAAATACACAGGGACTAGCCAGGAAGGAGCGGGTAGGCTGCGCTTGCCGCCGAATCACCCTTGATTAATCAGATGGCAGATTCGGGGTGACTTTTTGTGTACACCCCCCCCCCCCCCCCCCCAACAACCTCCCATCAATCCCCCATCACACCCTCCATCCCCCTGCTCCCTTGGAAGGAGATGGAATCAGGCCGGGCAGGCAGGCAGGCAGAAGGGGCATCATTGCCATACAATACTAGCCCACTACACACACACACACACACACACACACACACACATACAGTACATACACTATAGACTTTGACTGGCATTGCACAGGCTGTGCTTTACTATAAGTGATGCTAGATACTTGAACACATGGCCTGTGGTTACACAGAGGCAACTCAGAATACACAAATGCACAGTGCTTGTGGCTGTGTGTTTGTTGTGTTTGTTGTGTTTGTTGTGTTTGTTGTGTTTGTTGTGTTTGTTGTGTCTGTGTGTTTGTTGTGTTTGTTGTGTCTGTGTGTTTATTGTGGCTGTGTGTTTGTTGTGTTTGTTGTGTTTGTTGTGTCTGTGTGTTTGTTGTGTTTGTTGTGTTTGTTGTGTTTGTTGTGTTTGTTGTGTCTGTGTGTTTGTTGTGTCTGTGTGTTTGTTGTGTTTGTTGTGATTGTTGTGTTTGTTGTGTTTGTTGTGTTTGTTGTGTTTGTTGTGTCTGTGTGTTTGTTGTGTCTGTGTGTTTGTTGTGTTTGTTGTGTCTGTGTGTTTGTTGTGGCTGTGTGTTTGTTGTGTTTGTTGTGTCTGTGTGTTTGTTGTGTTTGTTGTGTTTGTTGTGTTTGTTGTGTTTGTTGTGTCTGTGTGTTTGTTGTGTCTGTGTGTTTGTTGAGTTTGTTGTGATTGTTGTGTTTGTTGTGTTTGTTGTGTTTGTTGTGTTTGTTGTGTTTGTTGTGTCTGTGTTTGTTGTGTTTGTTGTGTCTGTGTGTTTGTTGTGTCTGTGTGTTTGTTGTGTTTGTTGTTTCTGTGTGTTTGTTGTGGCTGTGTGTTTGTTGTGTTTGTTGTGTTTGTTGTGTCTGTGTGTTTGTTGTGTTTGTTGTGTTTGTTGTGTTTGTTGTGTTTGTTGTGTCTGTGTGTTTGTTGTGTCTGTGTGTTTGTTGTGTTTGTTGTGATTGTTGTGTTTGTTGTGTTTGTTGTGTTTGTTGTGTTTGTTGTGTTTGTTGTGTCTATGTGTTTGTTGTGTCTGTGTGTTTGTTGTGTTTGTTGTGTTTGTTGTGTTTGTTGTGTCTGTGTTTGTTGTGTTTGTTGTGTCTGTGTGTTTGTTGTGTCTGTGTGTTTGTTGTGTTTGTTGTTTCTGTGTGTTTGTTGTGGCTGTGTGTTTGTTGTGTTTGTTGTGTTTGTTGTGTCTGTGTGTTTGTTGTGTTTGTTGTGTTTGTTGTGTTTGTTGTGTTTGTTGTGTCTGTGTGTTTGTTGTGTCTGTGTGTTTGTTGTGTTTGTTGTGATTGTTGTGTTTGTTGTGTTTGTTGTGTTTGTTGTGTTTGTTGTGTTTGTTGTGTTTGTTGTGTCTATGTGTTTGTTGTGTCTGTGTGTTTGTTGTGTTTGTTGTGTCTGTGTGTTTGTTGTGGCTGTGTGTTTGTTGTGTTTGTTGTGTCTGTGTGTTTGTTGTGTTTGTTGTGTTTGTTGTGTTTGTTGTGTTTGTTGTGTTTGTTGTGTCTGTGTGTTTGTTGTGGCTGTGTGTTTGTTGTGTTTGTTGTGTCTGTGTGTTTGTTGTGTTTGTTGTGTTTGTTGTGTTTGTTGTGTTTGTTGTGTCTGTGTGTTTGTTGTGTCTGTGTGTTTGTTGAGTTTGTTGTGATTGTTGTGTTTGTTGTGTTTGTTGTGTTTGTTGTGTTTGTTGTGTTTGTTGTGTCTGTGTTTGTTGTGTTTGTTGTGTCTGTGTGTTTGTTGTGTCTGTGTGTTTGTTGTGTTTGTTGTTTCTGTGTGTTTGTTGTGGCTGTGTGTTTGTTGTGTTTGTTGTGTTTGTTGTGTCTGTGTGTTTGTTGTGTTTGTTGTGTTTGTTGTGTTTGTTGTGTTTGTTGTGTCTGTGTGTTTGTTGTGTCTGTGTGTTTGTTGTGTTTGTTGTGATTGTTGTGTTTGTTGTGTTTGTTGTGTTTGTTGTGTTTGTTGTGTTTGTTGTGTCTATGTGTTTGTTGTGTCTGTGTGTTTGTTGTGTTTGTTGTGTTTGTTGTGTTTGTTGTGTCTGTGTTTGTTGTGTTTGTTGTGTCTGTGTGTTTGTTGTGTCTGTGTGTTTGTTGTGTTTGTTGTTTCTGTGTGTTTGTTGTGGCTGTGTGTTTGTTGTGTTTGTTGTGTTTGTTGTGTCTGTGTGTTTGTTGTGTTTGTTGTGTTTGTTGTGTTTGTTGTGTTTGTTGTGTCTGTGTGTTTGTTGTGTCTGTGTGTTTGTTGTGTTTGTTGTGATTGTTGTGTTTGTTGTGTTTGTTGTGTTTGTTGTGTTTGTTG
Source organism: Coregonus lavaretus (assembly GCF_964263955.1). Taxonomy (NCBI): domain Eukaryota; kingdom Metazoa; phylum Chordata; class Actinopteri; order Salmoniformes; family Salmonidae; genus Coregonus; species Coregonus lavaretus. The sequence goes on along the minus strand of NC_140005.1, from coordinate 29,556,969 downwards.
TGTTTGTTGTGTCTATGTGTTTGTTGTGTCTGTGTGTTTGTTGTGTTTGTTGTGTCTGTGTGTTTGTTGTGGCTGTGTGTTTGTTGTGTTTGTTGTGTCTGTGTGTTTGTTGTGTTTGTTGTGTTTGTTGTGTTTGTTGTGTTTGTTGTGTTTGTTGTGTCTGTGTGTTTGTTGTGTCTGTGTGTTTGTTGTGTTTGTTGTGATTGTTGTGTTTGTTGTGTTTGTTGTGTTTGTTGTGTTTGTTGTGTTTGTTGTGTCTGTGTTTGTTGTGTTTGTTGTGTCTGTGTGTTTGTTGTGTCTGTGTGTTTGTTGTGTTTGTTGTTTCTGTGTGTTTGTTGTGGCTGTGTGTTTGTTGTGTTTGTTGTGTTTGTTGTGTCTGTGTGTTTGTTGTGTTTGTTGTGTTTGTTGTGTTTGTTGTGTCTGTGTGTTTGTTGTGTCTGTGTGTTTGTTGTGTTTGTTGTGATTGTTGTGTTTGTGTGTTTGTTGTGTTTGTGTTGTGTTTGTTGTGTTTGTTGTGTTTGTTGTGTCTGTGTGTTTGTTGTGTCTGTGTGTTTGTTGTGTTTGTTGTGATTGTTGTGTTTGTGTGTTTGTTGTGTTTGTGTGGGGAGGGAGGGAGGATGAGAAAGACAGCCTTCCCCTTTCTTTGTTATGTAGCCATTACATAATGGTGGGAAGTTTGGGTTCTTTTACCAAGGTGATTTTGAACCTGATAGAAAAACTGATTATGGTCTGATCAAACTGACCAAAGTCTCTCCGATCTGTACCCATAAACCTCACCTAAGAAAATATGTCAGACAGCCTATAGTCTGAATAACAGATGTATTGCATGCCATCGTGTTCAATTATGCAGTCATTCTTTGATCGGCCTCTCGTCAGCTCATTGTCCGCTACCCATCTCATCTGTCCTCCCTTCCCTCCCTCCTTCATCCCTCCTCTATCCCTCTGTCCCTCCATCCCCCGCCCTGCCCTCTGTTTGCCATCTTTAGGCTGTGTTGGCCTTTCACCTGTCTGCTCCAATCTGGCAGGGGCCACAAAAGCCTCATCTGTACCATGCTGGCCCCATGCCCCTGGACACTACATCTCTGTAGCCCCCAGCATGACTGGACATACCTGTCCTCAGGCATGGTACGACCCCATGTGGCACGTCTGTCCATTCCAGAGGTTATCAGCTTTGATCGCCGCTATAGACTTCAACCTCAAGACTTCACCTGCTGCCCTGAGTGGCTGGAGAGATGGAGGACAAAAGCAAAGGAGAGAAAGAGTGAAGGAGGATAGAAGGAGGGGGCTGATGAGTGAGACCAAGCAAGAGAGGGAATGAGTTGGAAGTGGATGGATAGAGGTATGCCTGGAGGCAGGGATGAGGTGATGAGTAGCCCTCAAAATGAGGCAGGCAGGTGGAGACCACCACAGGCACTGTTGAGGGAGAACACAGGGGCTTTCAGGTGTGTGTCAAACATGGACCAGCATGCTCACTGTTCTCCGATACTTCTCCACGCTCCACAGTGACATGCTTTAGCTGCCCCACAGACATCCTCTGGAAGTTACGGAAGGTAGTGGGGTGCTTTCTGACTGCTGGTTTGACACATTGATTGATGTTTAATGTGTCAGCTGCACTTTTTATTTATGTCTGTTCATCTGTCCTTTTTCCCCCTTTCTTTTTCTAATTAAAACAGCTTTCTTCCCCTCGGTCTATCTTTCTTTCTGTCATTACTCACTTCACTTATTTACTTCTTGACATACCTGTTAATTAGTGCTGAGCAATTAGTGCTTTTTGAGGTCGGTTCGGTTATTTAAAGAATTATCATGGTTTTCATTTTCTATTTGATTAGATTGTTATTAAATGCATTATGAAATGATGACATTCAAATGATTAGAGCTTTTTAATAGAAATTCCAAAGCCAAAAAATTGAATGACAGAAAATTACTATGAAATAATACAATATTTAATAATAATATGCCATTTAGCAGACGCTTTTATCCAAAGCGACTTACAGTCATGCGTGCATAATTTTTTTTTTTTTGTGTATGGGTGGTCCCGGGGATCGAACCCACTACCTTGGCGTTACAAGCGCCGTGCTCTACCAGCTGAGCTACAGAGGACCACCATTTAAGTAGTGTATATTTCTTAGTTTTATTTGATGACTATAATTTTCAATTCCTTAAAGTCCTCATCTCATCTCTGCTCAGGCAGTAGCAGCAGCCAGCCAGACAACCATCTAACATTATCACTGTTCTCCCCATACTGTACTGTCTTTAGTCCTCATATTCAGCTAGGCTAGCCTGCCTTACTATGCTGCAGAGCTGTCTGACAATAACTGTACTAGTTTTTCAAAGTAGACAAGGTATATGTACTGTCTCTATCCCTTTCTCTTGTATTTTTGTTGTGTAAATTCCTCTCTCATGCAGCAACGTATGCGGTCTGTGTGTATCTAACCTAACATAGCAGGCATGTGGATCCGAAAACCAGTCAGTATCTGGTGTGACCACCATTTGCCTTATGCAGTGCGACACATCTCCTTTGAATAGAGTTGATCCGTTGATTGTGGCCTTAGGAATGTTGTCCCACTCCTCTTCAATGGCTATGCAAAGTTGCTGGATATTGGCGGGAACTGGAACACGCTGTCGTACACATTGATCCAGAGCATCCCAAACATGCTCAACGGGTGACATGTCTGTTGAGTACGCAGGCCATGGAAGTACTGGGACATTTTCAGCTTCCAGGAATTGTGTACAGATCCTTGCGATAAGAGGCCATGCATTATCATGCTGAAACATGAGGTGATGGTGGTGGATGAATGGCACAACAATGGGCCTCAGGATCTCGTCACTGTAATCTGTGCATTCAAATTGCCATTGATCAAATGCAATTGTTTTACGTTGTCTGTAGCTTATGCCTGTCCATACCATAACCCCACCACCACAATGGGACAATCTGTTCACAACATTGACATCAGCAAACCGCTCGCCCACACAACGCCATACACGCTGTCTGCTATCTGGCCGGTACAATTGAAACAAGGATTCATCCGTGAAGAGCATACTTCTCCAGCATGCCAGTGGCCATCGAAGGTGAGCATTTGCCCACTGAAGTCGGTTACGACGCTGAACTGCAGTCAGGTCAAGACCCTGGTGACGATGACGAGCACACAAATGAGCTTCCCTGACAGTTTGTACAGAAATTGTTCGGTTGTGCTAACCCACAGTTTCATCAGCTGACCGGGTGGCTGGTCTAAGACGATCCTGCAGGTGAAAAAGCCGGATGTGGAGGTCCTGGGTTGGTGTGGTTACACGTGGTCTGCAGTTGTGAGGCCGGTTGGACGTACTGCCAAATTCTCGAAACGACGTTGGAGGCGGCTTATGGTAGAGAAATGAACATTAAATTCTCTGGCAACAGCTCTGGTGGACATTCTTGCAGTCAGCATGCCAATTGCACGCTCCCTCAAAACAAGAGACATCTGTGGCATTGTGTTGTGTGACAAAACTGCACATTTTAGAGTGGCCTTTTATTGTCCCCAGCACAAGGTGCACCTGTGAAATAATCATGCTGTTTAATCAGCTTCTTGATATGCCACACCTGTCAGGTGGATGGATTGTCTTGGCAAATAAGAAATGCTAACTAATAGGGATGTAAACAAATTTGTGCACCAAATTTTACAGAAATAAGCTTTTTGTGCATATGGAACATTTCTGGGATCTTTTATTTCAGCTCATGAAATATGTGACCAACACTTTACATGTTGCGTTTATATCTTTGTTCAGTGTAGTTCTTGACTTCATTTGACTGGTGAATGATTTGATTTCTCTCTAGAGAAATGGTGTGTTGGGCTCACAAAAAAACCTGAATTAAATAGAATTCAAGTGATTGAACCGATGTCGGTCAATTAGTTGTTTAATAACCGGAAAATAAACTACATTTCGGTTAATTGCTCAGCACTACTGTTAATTCACTTTCTGTTTGTTTGTTTAATCACATTCGATTAAACTAAATGTATTTATATTTGTGTGATATCATTCCTACTCTGACAGATTCCATTTCTGTTACTGGACCCAGGGTGTATAACACAAGTCCATATGCCACCAATTGCTGCAAATTGCCCTGGACGCAGATTATCGGCATTAAAAAACCTGGCCGAATTTGAAGCGTCATTAATATTCCTGCCGTTTTGTTTTTGCAATGAGATTGGCTTGGCACACGGCTGGCCGGCCTCTTATCGTGGTCTCAGACATCGTAATCAGGCCCCCATAATCACACTTCCAGAGGAGGGATGTAATGTGCCTGGGGCCGTGGCCAACAGCTCTCTAATATGGGCCGCTGCGGGCCGCTAGCCTGCAGACACGCAGGCCCCGGGACAGATGGAGACCGCCATTAAACACGGACAATCACAACACAGCACAGCGTACACTCACAGAGCACCGCACTGTGCAGGGAGAGGGAGACGGAGAGGGAGAGAGAGAAGTAGTGACACAAAATTAAAGGAAGAAAGAGGCTTACACTAGAGTGGTAATAGAACGTTGATGTTGCACATCATAGCAATCACAAATGATCCTCTGACAGTTTATGATCAAATTACAAAAGCAATAGACCTGCTTGTGATTGAGAGTTAATATCTATTTTAGCTCATCCCACCCATTCACACACACCCTTCCCTTCTTCTGTATGCCTATCTCTAATCTGTATTTCCCCTGCCATGTTATCAGTGGTGTGGTGCCTCTTCCTCTCTGTGGTCTTGGTAAGGGATTGGCTACATCAGACAGAGGGGCAGTTTATCTTGTGTGGTGTATGTTTGATATAGCTGGGGTCAGTAGGATGGGAGAGTCCCTCAGCAGCACACACCACAGATAAGCTTCAGTCAGAGGGCTCCCACCCTTTCCTTCTGTTTATATCACAATTGTCCTCTTGCAAGGACCAAAGTGGCCAGGGATGCTATACATACATTTTGATCGTTCCATTTCCCCTCTCTATCTCGTTTCTTTCCGCTCTGTCTGGATGTTGTTTTCTATCCATCAGTCTCTGTGAAAACCAATCTGGACAAACTAAGATTATTATTATTTGCTATCTAATAGCAACTCCACTGTAAGCTACAGTATGCAGCCCCCCCTCCCTCTTGCTCTCTCGCTCTCTCTCTATTTCTCTCCCAAACTGTCGTATATCCTCTCTCAGCGTTACAGGTTCCTTCCTGGATTCTGGGAACATGAATACAAGTGTTTCCAGCTTTACTTCCTGAGTGGAGAGACACCAGAAGTGCTCCGGATGGGGAGTAAAACAGACCCCTTCTCTGTCAACAGAGTCTGCAGCACTCTGCTGGCTGTATCACTATAGGGTTAGACATGGGCTTTATCTCAGCATGATTCATTTATTACATCTGCCTGCCTGCGTCAGAGCAGGAAAGCGACAGGTCGCACGGCAGTAAACAAACAAAGCAGGACAGGACAGACACATCACCCTTTGGACAGGACGCTGCGACCGACCAAACTAGACTAAATGAGGCCAGCGATGAGGTGACATAAGAATGCAGCGAAGAGTGTGAGAGTGTCCCTCTTCTAAACCATCAGCACTTTCTAATCAGACTTTCAATTTCAAAAATAAAACCTTCAATGTGGTCATAAATCTCTCCTCCGAGTAATCCTGGCTTTTGTGTTTTCCTTTCTCTAATTGTTCGGTGTCTCCGCATCGTAAATCTCTCAGGGAAGAGCCATTAGCTAAAATGGTTGGCTGGGATTCTGGCTGGCAAGGCACTGTAATACAGTGGAGGATGTTAGGACCAAGCTTGGCAGGACCAAGTTTAAAGTTCAAATTCAGCATTTGGGAAGGATAGCTTCCATTTCCCTTTATTTTAACCACAGAGTTGGATTGAATTGTCACACACTATGCACATACAGGATATTGAACCATCAAAGTCAACAGAGAGACCAAGCTGAATTTGAAGTTCCTCAGGAAGAAGATGCTTTTATCATAGGCGTCAATTATCCCAACACAGAGGAAAATATTGTCTATGGTAACATCCAGTAAGTAAGTCCGACTCTATAACATGCCTCCTGAGCCTAGACTGTGTGTAGTGTGCTAACCCAGCTCCCTAATGATGAGCAGGCCTTGGTTTCCTCACTGTGTTAGCAGAGCCCTGAGTTGTACTGTGTTGTGAGTTTCAACTGGTAGTGCTGTAACTGAGTATGACGGCTAGCTCCGGGAAACCTGCGTGCAAAAGACTTCTCACAATTGAATATCCTGTCTTAAGTGTTTTAGGGGCTTTTGTGTAAATAGGAATCAGTCAGTACAGCAGTAAACTGATTTCCTGTTACAAGTACAACGGTTAACTGATGGACATGAAAAGGGACATTGACAAAGGAATTCACTGTGTCATACACTGGCAGACAAACACGAAAGGCTTGGTCCAAATGCTATTGGATTTCTCCTCCTTCTCGTTGACTAAAATTAGATCATGTTTTCAAACACAACAATTATGGGATGACAGAAGCAAGAGACACGGCCAGGATGTGAAATATGGTGGATGCGCCTTGTTCTCTTAGCAATGTTGCTCCTTGGTTGCCATCAAACATTTTCAGAAATTCTAGATGTCCAATAGAATAAAGACTATCCCTTTCATATCTGTTCCATGAAAACATACTTTTATTGGAGGAGATTTCAAGGAAAAGGTGGTGTTCAAATGGTGTTTGGGTGTTATCTAATGTGTTTGCTCAGTGTTTGTGGCTTTAGGGTGAATTATGGCCTAACAGTGTCATAGAGCTGACGAGGACCAGACACTTTCTTGTGTCATTATCAGCCATTAACAACCTGACGAATTGAGGTGAAAATAAATTAAAATAAATATGACAACTGAGTTCTTCATTTATTGTCCCTGTATTTGATAGAATGGATCGGAAAGGTTGCCTTTTAAATACTACTTAGTTTTTTCTCTAATCCCCTGAAACAGAGGAAAGACTATGCTTCATCCCTGATCCAGATCTTATCCTGCTGTATCTAGATTTCCCACGCCTCTTATGGGCAGAAGTCATTTCCCATCAACCCTAACCCTAACCCAAACCGGAGAGTAATACCATCATTAATATGACAATTATCAGGATAAAAACCTTCTTTGTGCACTGGGTTTAAGATGGTAATATAAGTGTGGTGAATTTATGATTAATCTACAAATGCTGCCATAATGTACCTTATTATTACTATGAATCATCTAAGAGCCAGAACCGGAGGTACAAATGACCTTAACCGTTTAATTAAATCTAATTGAATATCGTTTGCTTTAAAGTCATCCTTTCGGTGTCGTCTTTATGACTATGGAGGAGATGTCTGCCAAGGCATGGTGGATCCCACCAGAGTTAAATGCATACAGTGTACAGTGTTACAGAGTTAATGGGACAGCTAATTGACAGTGAACCATAGGAGGTTAATAATAGACACTTAATTGACTCCTATCAATTTGTTACACTAGGACCATCACTGCCATCCCTGCCGGGCCTCGTTCTAACATGGAGAAGAGCCAGTCTCCTTCCCAGCCAATCCAGGACTCCACTAGAGGAAATGTAGTACATCTACAGAAATATTAAATAAAATTACTTAGTTATGTTTTGTTTTTTTTACATCCTGAACCATGATTGCTTAAAGATCAGAATTCATTCCACTGGTTGTTCATCTCTGATGTAGCTCAATGTATCCTAGCACTGTTCCAATCAGGGCACAGCACCATTTGGCCGGCGGCAAGTGCATGACACATTTCCCGACAGCTATCCGCATTTCTCCATCAGCATCCAGGAAGTGAACGTTTATTTTCTCTGAAGCCACGTAATGGAATACTACACCCCCTTATTAATTTAGAATGGTGACTATGACACATCAGTTACTGTCCCAGGCCCTTCAGGGACCAGTCCAAGGCTCCCTCTAGCCCCTCAGCCCTCCAGACCCCTCCCTGTGTATATATCAGTTTCATCTGATCCTGAACAATGACACAGCAGGAACAGACATGTTCCCCTGTGAGGGCCTTCTATATACACTGTAACAGTACAACCAACTGTTGGGATCTGAGGCCATTGGCTGAGACACTGAAACCAATACGCAATGCAGGCATGCACGCACATACCGTATGGACACACACACACACAGAATCATACAGATGTAGGATCTTCATTTGAGCCAGGTTGCTACAGCAGGAAAATAATTCTGCTGCAACAGGGAATGTGAAGTATTATGTAGATTATAATTCATGGACATTTTTGTAGAGGTTGATACGTTTTCATTAGGGAAAATCAAGTCTGAAATGTCAAAGTGGAAATTACAAACTTTAGAAGCCTGTTTAAAACTGAAATAGACTACAAAATTCTCAGCACCAAAAGAGTGATCAAATTAAGATCCTACATCTGTACATCTGTACATACATACATTTGTCTGAGGAGAGGCCAGACCAACTGGACAAACTGTGATGTCATCAGACCTACCATTAAAAAAAAAAGAAATGCACTTCTCTGAGAGCACAACCCAAATACACCAATTAAACACTCAATGCTCTGGCGCTGCACACACTCTCTTTCCCTCTTTAATTCATAGTAATTTTATGCCCAGGAGGCTGGTAGCCTCTTAATTTGATCGAATGTAAATAGTGCACATTGGAATACAGGGATGGCAGAGGGCAATACATCACTTGGATGGCTTCAACAGTTGAGAATGAGCTGATAGATGAACTTTGCAGGGAGATGCAGGCTGGCTGGGGAAGGCAAGGTTTTGGAAGGTTGAGGATATTCATCATAGCAATTATTGAAAGTGTTTTTCGCTGACATCATAGTCCCAGCTCATATATCAGGCAGCGGTGGCGTGCGTATGACTTAGTGACACAGGTTGAGTGGAGGACATTGAGCAGTAAAAATTAGCAGGTTATCCCGGGTGAAAAATGGAACCATCAGGGAGCCAGCATTTGCCATTCTAAAGACCCCTGTTCTGAAGTACATTTTCGGATGTTATTGTTTATATTTCTTCTCGATTGTAGAAGTGTCCATGTGCACTTTGTAATAGATTTATTGCCATTATGGTACTTTAGTGTTTGTTATCATTGTTGCCATTATTGTTGCTTAGCAAATAATATGCTTTCAGCAACAGGCTGACACAATAGTGGAATAGTATTTATGGTATTTCATATCCTCTTGAAAGAGAAAGGTTTTTCCAATGTTAGAGAGAGAGAAAAAAGAGAGAGAAAAAAAGAGAGTGAAAAAGAGAGAGAGAGATAGAGCGAGAGAGAGAGTGAGAGAGAGAGAGAAAGAGAGAGAGAAAAGAGGGGGAAGAGAGGCGTGTAGATACGAGTGGATAGTGTCAGGGCAGGGATTCACATGCATGTATTGTAAACACGTGAGGTGAGCTGGCATGAGGAGTGTGTGCGTGCTCTCTTTGTCCTGCAGCAGGAAGCAGCGGATACCAGGCTCTTGCTCCAGCGATCTCCGGGAGAGCAGGCTCTTCCTCGAGAGGAGAGCGAGAAAGGGGAAATGGTATCTGGCATGGCCACGCATAGCCTCTCTTCTCTCACACACATAAATGCATACACATCCAAATGCATGCACACAAGCATACACTGGCTGAATCAACACAGGGCAGACTGCACAAGCGGCCCTATAGTATGGACAATCCCTATGCTTCCCAGTTATGGTGAGAGATAGAGAGGACTTTGGACCCCTTATGTACTGAGGTGACTACCCCCCCACACCCCTTCTCTCTAGTCCTCCAGTCCAGCTGTCCCCTCTCACAGCTTGCTCTTTGACAGTAATGTTAGGAAATAACAGTGTTCTTTTACATGGGACATCTGTATGCACTGTACTGTACTCTCCAGTACTGTACTGATAATATACACCCCATCCCACCGTCTGAATTGAAGATGTCGTAAACAAGCAGAAGATCCCTCCCTCTTGGGAAGCTCCAGAGAACATCAGAGGACTCCCAGGGTCTCCTACGTTTGTCCTGCATGGCTCGACTCCTCTGGGGAACACGCTGGGCTGGCTGGGAGTCTGCTGACCCTAGCCTGAACCTGGGATATCAGGGGTTAGCCAAGGGCTAGCAGGCAAGGAGCTGGGATGGGTGTGGTGCTGGAGGTCAGCAAAGAGGAGGGAGATGGAGGAGGGAGAGAGAGGAGGGGAAGGAGGACTAATAAACACAACAGAGGAAGCTCCATCAGGATGTATCTTTTATAGCCGGCTGGTACTTGAAGGTATCAGACCCTGCTTTTAGCCGGCCAGATGAATCCTGGGAATAGGGGGAAAGATGAGGTCAAGGTTTTACAAGGTCACTGGGAGGTCAATGGTGGGTCATGGCTGTTTGCGATGCTGTCTCTCTCTATCCTATCTAGTGTGAGTGGGGCATTGATGGACTTTACACATACACACACACAAACACACACACCCCTCCAGCACTGTCCGCTCCTGTCTGATTCCTTGTTTAATTTTCATTACAAGCCTCCTACTGGGGCCTGAACTTGTTGCCCCGTCTAAACTGGGGTGACAGCTCACTAAATCACTGCGTTTTAGTGGAGCTGCCTCCTTTTGTATACACTTTAATCACAGGACTCCAGCAGCCAGGAATATTGGACCCAGTGTATGGAATTCACCCCATAAAAGCCAGGCAGAGGCCACTGGTGTGCTTCTCATGGCAGAATCGCTGACAGAATTCATTTTGTTTCTCGCTGAGACAGACAAGACAGTGGTTGGCGGGGTATCAGCGGGGGCTCTCTCTTTTAACCGGGTTGACAATCAATCGCCTGGGATCAACTGGTTTTAGGCCGTAAACTTGAGGTCATCTCCCGCCTGGCGGACCGTTTCTCATCTGGCGGCGAGGACGGTAATACGGCAGCAATGGTCGCAGGAGGCCTTGGCTTTTGTTTGTTATTTATGGTTAGTCACAGGTTCAGAAATGGTTCTGAATGATCGAAGGCCATCTCTCACACAACTCTCACCGGAGCTTTAGAGTGGTTTGTCGGTCGGTTAACCCTCTTGGTGCATACTGTATCTGTGTGAAAGTCTTTCTATTAATCTCAAACTCAGGTTAGATTTGTATGGTAGCTCCTTCTGAGTCTTCAGTAAATATGTACACCATTAGACCCTATTTAATGGCTTTTGGCACATGCAACGTCAACCAAAAGTCAATGATTCATAAATCATCAGATGAGCAGACTAGCTGAACTCTCTCTAAAGCCCTCAACGTTCATGGTCCAGACTGAAGCAGCTCACAGAATACAGTAACTCTGATTGCAGATGATAATGTTTTCCATGTGGCTCCTGCGGTTTTCTTGCGCTTACAGTACAGCTAGTCCTGGTTCCCCCTTCTTCATGCTCTCACCCCAGTCCAGGATGTGATTAAGTATTCAATCACTAACTGTGTCCACAGATCAAGCGCTTTCTCCTTGTCTTTCTCCCTCTCCTCCTTCTCCTCCTCCCTCTCTTCTTCTTCTTCTCCCAGAGGAGGCCTACTTCTGCCCGGCTGGATATTTATAATGTCTGTGTTGACATTGGTGTTAGAGAAATAGCCCCGGCTCAAAACCACAAGACAAATGGCAGACCCAGACGGGTTGTGTTCTGGTGGAGAGCTACCTAGCTTAGCCAAGACCAGGCTAGGGCAGGTGACCTCCCCCCCTGGAGGCCAGGGGGGGAGGAAGAGAGGGAGAGAATGTATGACCAGGCCACAGTATATTAGGATAAAACATGTTTTTATTGAATGTTTCAGAATGACCAAGGCACTAAAGAGATATTGGATGTAGACAGGTGTTTCATCAGTTGGCAGGGAGAGAAACAAAAAAGTGTGTCTATTTCACCTATACAGAATGGGTTTGGTCTTTGGAGTCAGGGAAAATGTTTGAAACCGAACTCCAATATATAACTACATTATTCACCACTGAGTCAAACTACATGGCTGATTGAAGTAAAGTGGTCCTCCTAAAGCTTCTAAGTCCCTCCAATACTCATGGAGGGGACAGTCAAATGCGAATGAGTGGGGCTTTAGACAGGCAGCATCCATGAACTGGCCCCCGATGCAGAGCAGGTGCTGGCCCCCGATGCAGAGCAGGTGCTGACCCCTGATGCAGAGCAGGTGGTGGCTTTGATTAGGAAGCAGATTGCATAATCTCAGTGTGGGCTCCAAAACAGCTCATACATACACACACACACACGCACACACACAAACCACATCCGAGGCACACTCAAAACATACTGGGCATATACTGGTTGAATCAACGTTGTTTCCACATAATTTCAACGAAATTACAATGAACCAACGTGGAATAGACGTTGAATTGACGTCTGTGCCCAGTGTGAACACACACGCACACCTCACACACACTCTTCATAGATATGGGGCCCATTCTGACAAGAGTCAACTTGACTTGGCATTGGGCGGACTGGGGCAATCCAAGAAAAGCAAAGTGGACCCACGAGAGGGCTGAGGCTTTTGTGTTTGCAGAGTGTCACACTTCATCATGTGGGAAACCCATGACAGGGCCGGGAAGACATTTGAAGCTCGGGAGGGTGTGTGGGGATCGCCACTGTGGCTACCTCTGATGTCAGCTCCAATATTCTGATTGCAAACTATTTCCTGGATTAAGATTGTGTTTGTCGGACGCAAGTGAAGCCGATCGCGGTATTGTATATCAGAGAGCAGATGTCTTAATTTCGCTATCCCGTTAAGAGATCTGGGGATGATTCACTGGCAGCAAGTAAAGTCCCAAGTGTTACAGTTGTCTAATGTTACAGTTTTAAAACCAAAAAAGTAATTTACAACTAGTCTATTTATTTATAGAATTCCTACTGTTATTGTGATGCAACAACTTTAGGTTAGTTATCATCTGCCAGTTTGTACTGTGCAATTCATCTTCTTCTTTTTATTCTTCTGAAGTGGAATGATGAGTTTCTGTATTCTAGGCTGTCTATACTTATGACAGTTGCTTACGACAGAATACACAAAGTAAAGAATAAAAATCACGAAGTGTCCTTACTGTTCTTACCCTGCCTGATAATCAGGACAAGGCCTTTGATTAAGGCTGAGAGTGTGTCTCTGTAAAACATTAAGGCCCTTGTGTACAAAATTGTGTTTGGCAGCAGTCAGGTGACGGTAGGCACGTAGTAGTGCGTGTCATTTTCCCTGGCTGCCTTATAATTAGGAGAATGGTGTACTTTAATGGACCACATCCACTTGGCTGGCGCTTCACAGGGGGAACAGAACTGCACCCTTAATTTGATTCTGGGATTTTGGAAGGAAAATCAAAGACAATTTCAAATCAGGAAAATATTCAGAGAAAATCACATTTGTACTTAGGGATGCTTGGTCAAAACGTTTTTGTTCCTTTGGTGTTGAGAATGTCCAAAGCTCATGATTGATAAACTATGAGATATATGATTATTAATCAATTCAATGTATGTGATTGGCTCCCAAAATACCTATACAATCCCTGTATGGGATAGGGTTCCCTTTGGGTATGAATTAACATCCACGTTTGTGCGGCATGGAGGATATTTGAGGTTTATGAATGCAAGCCCCACCTAATCATATTCACAACAGCATCATCCCCTTCAAAATGAGTAGGAGGTTTTCCATGCCAAAAACAGAGCTGGAGGAGACAAACACAGATAAACACTCAAACCAATGATTTGAGAGCTTTCAGTGGAGGCAGAAAAAAGGGAGCCTTCAAGAAGGAAGACAATTTTCATCAACCTCACCCGCTCGCATTTACAAACGCATCGGCTTTTCCGCCAAATAAAATAAAGGTAGAAAAGCAGGAGATTTTCTGGGGGGGATTTCCAGCAATCTCAATCATTGTTAGCCAGCTGAGGGGCCTTTTTAAGCATCGCACTGAGATCAAACACAATTTGGATCACGTTTCCTCACATTTCTAATCAAGGGCGCATTAGCCTAAGACATTAATGAGGCTACTAATCCATTTGGGCCCCTCGTGATAACAGTTAATTGTCTGTACAAATGTGTACAGATCCCCATTTGGGTTGTTTACTAACTGATTTGGATGTGGTTAGGCCCTAAAGAGGCATCATTATGTTGATAGTGCATTGGAAAATGAGCCTCTTGATCGAGGAAACACCACAGTGGGGCTGAGTTAAAGATACACAGAGCTGCTTTCAAATTGTCTGTCTATCTCACATTCAAATATAAACTGTCAAATAAACATCAAGATTCGCTACAATGTTTTGGAACACTGCCACAATATTCAACCAATGACCCCTTGGTGAATATTAACTCATTTCTATCAAAGATGTCTATAAGAGCTTACAAGCTGTAGAGACACCATGTGAGGGGTATGAATAGTGTGTGCTGCTGAACTCAATAAGAACTCAAATTGATCACTGTCAGGTAGGCTAAATGCTGTGCTGTTGTCGGGATGGCTTGAACCACTGATATGCCTTAGTGAGGCATGAGTCTGAGAGAGCAGGGAGTTCAACACAAACAGACCGCCAGGTGTTCTGGTTCTGGACCCTCAGCTTCTCATTGGCCAGGGGGATACACCAGGCTTGATCTGGCAGCTAATCACAAGCCGCTTCTGCTTTGTGTTTGTGGCCTTATGAAGAATTGGAACCCAAATTGAGTTCTGCACAAAGTCGGAATCTGGACTCTGGATTGGCTTGAGTTTGAACAGAGCACACGCTTTAGGAAGGTTACTGATGCACACTAATGTAAGGGGAAATAGTTATTAAAATATGTGCACCAGAAGAAGAATAGAACCTGACTCTATGCTCTTACTGTGAATTTTTGGAAATCAAGTCTGCCCCCTGAGAAAATACAATCATTTCAAATGCTTTAAATAGTTCTGTTTCATTGCACAGCTGACCTACAACATTGTTTGTCATTCCCTTGTATTTCCTTTGATATTTCTAATAAGTGTGTTATTTCTGTTTTCCAGTTACGCAGATTTTTTTGTCATTAGTCTAGTGATGATATATTATTAAAACAAAATGCAAATTGATTTGTCATCAATGCATAAATTGAATCCTTGCACGAAGGTACACATATTGTCAACATATTTCACTATTTCTAGTATCTGTGTAGTATAGGCTGTCTATTGAAAATAATACAAACAGAAAGATGTGTTTATGTTCTTGCCCCTCCATGCAACCTTGAGTGGCCTGTCCTGGCACTTCATTTATCGGGCCGTGATTTCAGCCTTACTTTCTCATTACACCGAAAGATTTTTGTGTCCTTCTGCAAAAAAAAAAATGTTTGTGTAATATGTGTAAATCACTTGTCACATGCACATGCTCCTTTAAGGAAAGGCCAAGGGTGCCATTTCCTCCGCCTTGCTTCCATATTTATATGTCTCATATTCATGTCATTGCCTATGTCTTGGTTGCACGATCCATCAACAATTTTTATCCCCCTCGCACCAACAAAAAGGACATAAACGCTATTTTATGCCGCTCGAGTGCTGCCACATATAAAAAACAGAACAACACACTTCTTTATTAATTTGTCTGGATATTAAACTACTTAATAAACTACAACTGATAAGTGAGGTCATTTGCATTGGTCAGAGCCGATGGGCTTTATTGGGAAATGACCAGAAGCAATGAAGGTGTGTGGTGAAGAATTACCAACACAATTGGAAATTTGGTGCTGATAAATTTATGAGTTTACAAAACTGAAGGACAAATAGAGCTATTGGGCGGTGTCCTTTCGGCGAAAGGGCAGCTTTTCATCTGAGAAGGATAAGAAAATACAGACGGCAAGTATTATTTTCACATTATAATAGCTTGTTTATAGTGTATATTGATTACATTTGATCAAAATCTCATTAATTTATCCATTTACTCCTATCTTATTCACAATCAGAAAAAAAGTTGAAAAGCAATATTAAATCATTTCCAGCATTTACAGACTGTATTTGCATGCTAAAATCATTTGGAATGATTTTAGTAACGCAATCATTATCCTTACCACAAGGATGATACTACCAGTGGCCTCTAGCCTACTACTGTAGGTATATATTTCAGTGTCTGCGCCACCAGGCTATACCTACACACTTACAGGCTTTGGAAGGAATTATTTTAGGGTGAAAGGAGCTCATCCTCAGGTCTAAGGCTTTGCTCCACTTGCTCCAAAAACAAAAACAGAACAGGAGAAAGGAACATAACAAAAAGCAGTGGGTTGAGAAGTTGTCCTCTTCAATTTTGTACATTCAGACAAAATCAGTTGCATTTGGCCTGCTTAGGGGCAGAAGGTGAGGGAAACACACCACAGCAGTGCAATTATTCTACTCTGGCACAACAACATATAGCAAAAATATAGCATCAAAAGGTTTGCTTAAACCACAGCCTTCCCCCAGAGAAGAAAGCACAACCTGTGTGAATACCATAGCATGGATGTTTGGTTTGGGCTGTCTGTCTCTATGGCTACACATATATGGGGCGAGTGGGTGAGGGGTTTTATTTTCTGGACTCGTCTTGGGCTATACCCCTTTCAACCTATTTGTGTAATATTTAAAATAGGCTAATAACTAATAACATAATTAAGCAATAAGGCATGACAACCCAGATATTATTGTGAATAACACGACAGGCCTGTACTAAACAATTAACTAACTCAATATTAAGCATTTAAGTGTACATTGATGGTTGTTCATTAAAACAGTTATTTTGAACTTGTGTCAATTTACCAGGGGGGCAATGTATGCCAAACAAAATCCATTGATTTCAAAATTTAAACAAATCCTCTGTAGCTCAGCTGGTAGAGCACGGTGCTTGTAACGCCAAGGTAGTGGGTTCGATCCCCGGGACCACCCATACACAAAAAAATGTATGCACGCATGACTGTAAGTTGCTTTGGATAAAAGCGTCTGCTAAATGGCATATTATTATTATTATACAACTCTATGCACAAGGACTACGTTTAACAATTTACACAGAACATTTTACAACAGTGCAGATGCAAAGTTTGGTAACAGAATTATGGCACCAACAGGACAAACTGTCATACAAGCTTTGCATCTGCACTGTTCTTCAAGTAAATGTGTTTTTGTCTAAATGTCTGTGTAAATTGTTAAAAGTAGTCCTTGTGCATATAGTTGTATGGTTTGTTAAACCTTGAAATCAATGTAAATTGACTGGCATACATTTTAAAGTGAACAATCTGAATATCAGCGTAATTCCGTTATCATGGAATTGCCCAGTGGGGATAACTGAAGGGATCATGACTTTGGTTGACTTTCTCATCACAACAAATGCACCATCAGCATCTTCACATTTGATTGCTCACCAAACATTCCTACAGAAACAGCTCAACTGCAAATCTAGTAATTATATTGTAGTATAACATGTTAGCAGCTCATGTGTAGACCTTCAGGACTGGAGGAACTCGCACCCACGGACATATATATATATATATTTTCAGAACATTACCGATCAAAGCGCTCGTTTATTTTCAATCAGGCACCTCACAAGACAGCTTCATTCATAAAGGTCCTTTCATCGAGGAAGTACCGGTACTTGCTTCCCATTAGTTTTTGTGTACATGCTGAACTGCTGCTGTACTGGTTGCTATGCTGTACACAAATTCAGAATAAACGAAACATAGATAACATTATCAGATTATGCATTTAGTAACTGTTTATGTCTACAGAAATATTTCATGAAGAAAATGAAAGTAGTCGCGTTGATAAGGTAATTCCATTCATTGCTGTCACAGCTTTCCTGTTCTGTCCCCGTGTTCTAGCTAGCTATCTGAGAAGGATGGGTTGCTTGCTTGGGTTTTGTGTGCGGGTTTACTTTGCTAGTTAGATTAATATGATGTGTGGATGAAATATGCATGCATCGTTATTCGTTACAGAAATAAAGGTTCATAACATTTTGAATACATGCTAGTAAGAGGAACTTGCATTTCAGATTAGAACTCTTCAGGAAATCACCCTAACATTCATATGTTTCAGATCATAGTTACAGTGATACGGCTATTTACATAGTTGCATCTTCATGTAGTGAATGCATTAATCTCTCTGACTGTATTGTTGCAGTGGAGGCAAAGACAGCTGCTATAACATGATGCAATGTGTTGCTGCTGGGCACCAGATAGTAGCTCTGGCCAACCTGCGTCCTGCTAACACAGGTGAGATGTCTACCTGTTTTTCCTCCTGTATGTGTTGGTACTTATAGCAAAATTCACACATTGGTCAATGTTTCCCCTAGCTCTCTTCCTCGGCGTGGTGACCATGAAGAAGTCTTTAATGCTCCATCAATTTAAATCAACAATAAGGGATGTGCCTTGCCTAAGTGGAACAGTAAAACTGTAAATGAATGAACTTCTGTCATCCGTCCCCATGTGTTAGATGAGTTGGACAGCTACATGTATCAGACGGTGGGGCACCAGGCCATAGACCTGTATGCTGAGGCTATGGATCTGCCCCTGTACAGACGCACCATCCAGGGCTCCAGCCTCGACACTGGGAGGGACTACAGCCAGACAGAGGGAGACGAGGTGGAAGACCTCTACCACCTACTGAAGATGGTCCAGGTATACCTCAATATGGAGGAGCGAGTGGGACATGGGGGCAGATAAGAGGAGTTGCATTGCTAGTGTTTTAGCAAGATGAGGCAACAGCAAATTAGTTGGCTGAAGAAGACTACACTTGTAGCCTATAAGACCAACCTATTTACTCTGCAATCTGTTCTTAGAAGTAGCCTAGTCTGTTGATATCAAGGACCCCCTTTATACAATGCCATACAGTCTCATCAGACATGCTCGTGACTACACTTCAAGGTTTAGAGAGAGCTATGCTAAGCTACATGACATGTGTCACAGTCTGTGAGATGTGTTACAGTAGATTCAGAGCCACCTATCAGCCTATCATCACTCTGTGGTATAGGGAGGTTATCTGACAGTGGTGTGGGATGGTATAGGGAGGTTATCGGATGGTAGTGGTGTGGTGTGGCATAGGGAGGTTATCTAACGGTAATGGTGTGGTGTGGCATAGGGAGGTTATCGGATGGTAGTGGTGTGGTCTGGGGCTGTTTTTCATGGTTCGGGTTAGGCCCTTTAGTTCCAGTGAAGGGAAATCTTAACGCTACAGCATACAATGACATTTTAGACTATTCTGTGCTTCCAACTTTGTGGCCAAATTTTGGGGAAGGCCCTTTCCTGTTTCAGCATGACCATGCCCACGTGCACAAAGCGAGGTCCACACAGAAATGGTTTGTCGAGATCGGTGTGGAAGAACTTGACTGGCCTGCACAGAGCCCTGACCTTTGGGATAAATTAGAACGCCGACTGCGAGCCAGGCCTAATCGCCCAACGTCAGCAAAATGAATAGGAAATGTAGTCATTGACAAGGTTAGAAATAATGATTGTGTCCTTCAAACTTTGCTTTCGTCAAAGAATCCTCCATTTGCAGCAATTACAGCCTTGCAGACCTTTGGCATTCTAGATGTCAATTTGTTGAGGTAATCTGAAGAGATTTCACCCCATGCTTCCTGAAGCACCTCCCACAAGTTGGATTGGCTTGATGGGCACTTCTTACGTACCATACGGTCAAGCTGCTCCCACAACAGCTCAATAGGGTTGAGATCCGGTGACTGTGCTGGCCACTCTATTATAGACAGAATACCAGCTGACTGCTTCTTCCCTAAATAGTTATTGCATAGTTTGGAGCTGTGCTTTGGGTCATTGTCCTGTTGTAGGAGGAAATTGGCTCCAATCAAGCGCCGTCCACAGGGAATGGCATGGCGTTGCAAAATGGAGTGAAAGCCTTCCTTCTTCAAGATCCCTTTTACCCTGTACAAATCTCCCACTTTACCACCACCAAAGCACCCCCAGACCATCACATTGCCTCCACCATGCTTGACAGATGGCATCAAGCACTCCTCCAGCATCTTTTCCTTTGGTCTGTGTCTCACAAATGTTCTTATTTGTGATCCGAACACCTCAAACTTCAATGTGTCTGTCCATAACACTTTTTTTCCAATCTTCCTCTGTCCAGTGTTCTTTTTCCCATCTTAATCTTTTATTTGTATTGGCCAGTCCGAGATATGGCTTTTTCTTTGCAAGTCTGCCTAGAAGGTCAGCATCCCGGAGTCGCTTCTTCACTGTTGACGTTGAGACTGGTGTTTTGCGGGTACTATTTAATGAAGCTGCCAGTTGAGGACCTGTGAGGCGTCTGTTTCTCAAACTAGACACTCTAATGTATTTGTCCTCTTGCTCAGTTGTGCACCGGGGCCACCCACTCCTCTTTCGATTCTGGTTAGAGACTGTTTGCGCTGTTCTGTGAAGGGAGTAGTACACAGCGTTGTACGAGATCTTCAGTTTCTTCTTCTCGTATGGAATAGCCTTCATTTCTCAGAACAAGAATAGACTGATGAGTTTCAGAAGAAAGTTATTTGTTTTTGGCCATTTTGAGCCTGTAATCGAACCCACAATTGCTGATG
This sequence comes from Coregonus lavaretus, assembly GCF_964263955.1. Taxonomy (NCBI): domain Eukaryota; kingdom Metazoa; phylum Chordata; class Actinopteri; order Salmoniformes; family Salmonidae; genus Coregonus; species Coregonus lavaretus. The sequence goes on along the minus strand of NC_140005.1, from coordinate 29,536,581 downwards.
CTCCAGATACTCAACTAGTCTCAAGAAGGCCAGTTTTATTGCTTCTTTAATCAGCACAACAGTTTTCAGCTGTGCTAACATAATTACAAAAGTGTTTTCTAATCCAATTAACCTTTTAAAATGATAAACTTGGATTAGCAAACACAACGTGACATTGGAACACAGGACTGATGGTTGCTGATAATGGGCCTCTGTACGCCTATGTAGATATTCCATAAAAAATCTGCCGTTTCCAGCTACAATAGCCATTTACAATATTAACAATGTCTACACTGTATCTCTGATCAATTTTATGTTATTTTAATGGCCAAAAAAATTGATTTTCTTTCGAAAACAAGGACATTTCTAAGTGACCCCAAACTTTTGAACGGTAGAGCTGCCGCTTTCAAGGAGCGGGACTCTAACCCGGACGCTTATAAAAATCCCGCTATGCCCTCCGACGAACCATCAAACAGGCAAAGACTAAGATTGAATCGTACTACACCGGCTCTGACGCTTTTCGGATGTGGCAGGGCTTGAAAACTATTACAGACTACAAAGGGGAACACAGCCGCAAGCTGCCCAGTGACACAAGACTTCCAGATGAGCTAAACCACTTCTATGCTCGCTTCGAGGCAAGCAACACTAAAGCATGCATGAGAGCACCAGCTGTTCCGGATGACTATGTGATCACGCTCTCCGTAGCCAATGTGAGTAAGACTTTTAAGCAGGTCAACATTCACAAGGCCGCAGGGCCAGACGGATTACCAGGATGTGTACTCCGAGCATGTGCTGACCAACTGGCAAGTGTCTTCACTGACATTTTCAACATGTCCCTGACTGAGTATGTAATACCAACATGTTTCAAGCAGACCACCATAGTCCCCGTGCCCAAGGACACTAAGATAACCTGCATAAATGACTACCGACCCGTAGCACTGACGTCTGTAGCCATGAAGTGCTTTGAAAGGCTGGTCATGGCTCACATCAATACCATTATCCCAGAAACCCTAGACCCACTCCAATTTGCATACCGCCCCAACAGATCCACAGATGATGCAATCTCTATTGCACTCCACACTGCCCTTTCCCACCTGGACAAGAGGAACATATACGTGACAATGCTATTAATTGACTACAGCTCAGCATTCAACACCATAGTGCCCTCAAAGCTCATCACTAAGCTAAGGATCCTGGGACTAAACACCTCCCTTTGTAACTGGATCCTGGACTTCCTGACGGGCCGCCCCCAGGTAGTAAGGGTAGGTAACAAAACATCTGCCACACTGATCCTCAACACGGGTGCCCCTCATGGGTGCGTGCTCAGTCCCCTCCTGTGCTTCCTGTTCACCCATGACTGCATGGCCAGACACGACTCCAACACCATCATTAATTTGCCGACGACACAACAGTGGTAGGCCTGATTACCGACAATGATGAGACAGCCTATAGGGAGGAGGTCAGAGACCTGGCCGTGTGGTGCCAGGATAACAACCTCTCCCTCAACGTGACCAAGACAAAGGAGATGATTGTGGACTACAGGAAAAAAAAGAGGACTAAGCACGCCCCCATTCTCATCGACGGGGCTGTAGTGGAGGTCCAAAAAACTTCTCAACAGCTTCTACCCCCAAGCCATAAGACTCCTGAACAGCTAATCATGGCTACCCGGACTATTTGCACTGCCCCCCTCACCCCCACCCCATCTTTTTACGCTGCTGCTACTCTGTTAATTATTTATGCATAGTCACTTTAACTCTACCCACATGTACATATTACTTCAACTACCTCAACTAGCCGGTGCCCCCGCACATTGACTCTGCACCGGTACCCCCCTGTATATATAGCCTCCCTACTGTTATTTTATTTGACTTCTGCTCTTTTTTTCTCAATACTTTTTTGTTGTTTTATTTTACTTTTTTTATAAAAAAATTAATGCACTGTTGGTTAAGGGCTGTAAGTAAGCATTTCACTGTAATGTCTGCACCTGTTGTATTTGGCGCTTGTGGCCAATACAATTTGATTTTATTTGTGATTGCTAGGTTTAGCTCATTTCCCCTTTCCAGGGCAGGGCTGACGTGACCCCGTCCCTTGTTAGGGCCACAAGCCAGGCCAGCAGGGCCCAGCAGACAGCCAGTTCTCACTGTGTTTACCTCTCTCACAGTTAACAGTGGAGGGCACAGACCTGTAACTAAGAGGCCAACCAATATATTGGTTCACTGATATGATCGGCCGATATTGGCCTTTTACAGATGTATCGGTCGATAATTCCACTGATAACCGATATTCAATAAATAGGATGAAAAAAATGAATTTCATGCTGATCTGAACACTTGCTGTCATTCTCTTTGTGTCATTATTGTCACAATGTATGAAATCAACAGTTATTGTTTAATTGCTCTTTTGGATGGCAATTTATTCGAATTCAGTGTGGAAAAATAACACTTTTTCATTTCCCCGCAGTAAAACAGTATATTGGCAGATACAGTGCCTTGAAAAAGTATTCAGACCCCTTGGATTTCTTCACATTGTATTGTGTTACGAAGTGGGATTAAAATGGATTTAATTGAAAAATACAACAACAAAAAACTTTAATATCAAAGTGGAAGATTTTGATGAATACAAAAATTCATAAATTAGTTTAGGAGTAAAATCTGGTTTAGCAAATCACATAATGTACTCACTCTGTATGAAATAATGGTGGTTGACATGATTTTTGAATGACTAACCCTTCCTCTGTCCCCCATACATACAACATCTGTAGGTACCTCAGTCAAGTATTGAATTTCAAGCAACGATTCAACTACAAAGACCAGGGAGCTTTTCAAAAGCCTCATAAAGAAGGGCAGTGATTGGTAGATGGGAACAATAACAAATCCGACGTTTAAATATCTCTTTAAGCATGGTCAAGTTAATAATTATGCTGTGGATTATAAATTAAATCACCCGAACACATCAAAGATACAGTTGTCCTTCTGAACTGAGCTGCAGGACATGAATGAAACTGCTCAGGGATGTTACCATAAGGCAATTGGTGATTTTCAAAACAGCTACGGAGTCTGTGATGGTAGAAAACTGAGGATGGATCAACAACATTGTAGTGACTCCACAATAATGACCTACATGACAGAGTGAAAAGAAGAATACAAATATACAGAACTTGCAAGGCACTGTATATCGGTATCGTTAAGTTTTGTCCCAGGTCTCAAGTAAAGAGCTTTACTCACTCTCCATGCAATTTTTCTTTTAAATATGTTTTCTAATTGGGGTGGTTTCTTATTGCACCCTATTATGAGAATTACATTGAGATCAGATATGTTTGTGTAGTTAGTGAATTTCCTGTCTCCAGCCTGTATTTTTGAAGTATCTCACTTGTACTTATTTTTTGTCAGTTATGGGTTCTGTAAAAATACAATTGCTTCCTCTTGAATATCCAGTTTATTCAAAGGCGTGTTTTATATTCACCTCAGGTTTAGTGCTGAGTTTGATTGTGTTGGAGCGAAGAGGAGAAAAAAATAAAAATAAAAATAACTTTTCAGATAATTAGCTGTTAAATCACCCTCACAGGAAAAGAGCAGTTTTAGCATAAAAAATGTGTTCTGTTTGGGAAGTGTGATATTTTGAAAGATTCATCCTAGCAGTTTGAATTAATTAGATGTTATTAAAATATATTTGGCAAATGACACATGAACATAGATGAAAGCATTTTTTTTAGAAGCTGTGATGAATCGGAGTAAATCTGTTTTTCTTCCTCCCTGCTCTCTTTAAATTCTTGAAGTTCCACCTCTCTGCTCATAACATGAGCCAACAGTGCCACCTATGGACCAATCCCAGGCATTGCCTAACCAAACCTAACTCACAACACCCTTCGGTTTCTCACATGGGATCATTTTCAGTGGAACCATTGGGGGAAAAAATGCCCAATTATGATAACCCCCCCCCCCCAATCCCAATAGTGGTGATAATCGCAGAGTGACAATGTGCCCCTCTTGCACCCCCCCCCCCCCCCCCCCCCGTGCGTGGCTGTGTATGGTCCGCTCTCTGTGAAGTGTGTAACCCGATAGACACGCGAGCCATAACATACCCCAGCCCATCCTGCCATGGCGCTGATCTTTGAACCTGGCCTTTGAGGAGGAGAAATAACTGTCTTGTCAGAGGCAGAGGGGATCTTTCACTCCGTCCTCAGCGTGTGTGTGTGTTATGAATGTAAAGCGGTCTGATGCCAACAGATCTGATGGCTCCACTTCCCCTGCCCTGCCTAGCATATGTCTCATAAATCAGACCACAGATTGAATGTCAGCATGTCACTCTCTATCTTATATCTCACCATGAGGGGTTCAATGTTTTAAGAGGAAATCGTTTTGATGGGAAAATGTCTGTTCAGTTTAGAACTAAACATTTAAAATCCATAACTTGTATAATGCATGCATGATGCTTCTATACATTTTTCAGTGATATTCTCGTCCAGTAAATGGATGGAACGTACAGCATTCATAACATAAAATTAGGTGAAGTTATGATTCTTCTCTATTCATTTCTGTGCCCAGAGCTGTTGCCCTGGCCTCACCTTCACCTGTCCTCCTGTCCTGTACATCAATACTGTACATGCTGCGGAGGGTGGTTGGCTTGGCCATGCTGCCGTGATTAAGATCAGCAGTGTCAGCCACCCTTGGCTGAAACGGCTGCTCCACTCCCACCCCCTCCCAGCATGCCTGGGGAAAGGTTCATATTAGTCATCTCAAATCCTTCAAGTTCTTCATCCCTTCTTTTCTGCTCTGACACACTGGCTCTTTATGCCTGGTGACACTGTGCGAGAGGACAGGAGAGGAGGAGGGAGGGAGAGTGTCCCTTGAAGGATAGGTCAGAGGCCCTAGGTTACATAATAACACGTTTCTATCGTCATCCTCCACACATGGTGCTATAAGCATTAGCTTCTAGCTCTAATATCCTGGCTTGTTCAAACTTCCCATACTCTTTTCCCTCAATCCCCTTGCAACTCAACTAGATACCTTTTTTGCAATAAAATAAGTCAATGTTTTTTATTATATAAATAAAAAAGTTGTTACTCTATCTCTGTATTTTATGTTAGTTCTCTTGAAGGCACATTTAAGCATACTTGGTATCTCTCCACTAGTATGTTGAGGAAACAAAAACTTGAAGAACTTGGATAGAAATAGAAAGATGTCAACTGCAGTTCAATGACCCTGCAACCTCTCAACTAATCAGTGGCAACAATAGGTTCCAGCTCATTAGGCTGATGGGGAACAATAGATTATATTAATACCTAGGCTTTTAATTATGAACCGTCTAATTAGCAGCAACATTTCTGTCACATTCCTGCCCTGGCTCTGTGGAGGATGGAAATGTTACATTCAGATCTTATTTCCTGCCATGTAATTAATTAGACTTTTCAGGAACACAATGCTTTCAAACATCGTTATTACTGAGTGATAGCCTATCCCAGGGCGGTGTAGGCTACTACACCCTGAACTTTCTTTTTTTCTTCCCTTTTTATCAAGCCAAATTCTCGAGATGTCACGGAAAAATACTGGAGAGCACCAGGCTGCAGTCCCCTTTGGCCTTTGTAGATGTTCAAACATTCCCTTCCGTTGGTGCGTGTTAAAACACCACATTTTTTGCGAGATAATCCCTGTGTTAAACACACAGACACACTCTCCCCATCCCCAGCGTCACCCTCCACCCCCCACTCCATTATCGACAGCAGCAGACTGGGCTGGGGCCCTCCGAGATTGGAGAGGGGGAGTCGACCGTCCGTCCACCAGTCCAAACATTATTTTTCTATTTTTTTCTCTTCTTCTTCTTCTCTTCATTTCTGGATTCTATTGTGTTGTCGTCATAGCCTTTTCAGAAGCCTTTAGAAGCCTGGCGTGGCGTTGCTGCAGGTGCCGTAGTGGAGAGGTCCTGCTGTGAGGGGTAGGAGAGAAGGAGGAGAGGAAAGAAGAATAGAACAGGCAGAGGAGTCTGGTGTTGAACCTGGAGCCCTGTGTTATCGATCAGGGGGCCGAGGTGTTAGGAGTCAGTCGTTACAAAGCACAGCGGTGTGTTGTGAGGTTAGAAAATCAAACACGCCTACTCTTATTACCAGCACAGCACAGTGCCGTGTTAGGCACATGGGGGCTCAAAGAAAATGGATTTCTTTAAAAAGCTGCTTAATGCATAAATCACAACCGGTGAGGTCACAGAGAGGCTTTATGAGATAGTATCAATAAGAAGACTAATGTGAGGCTCTTGTACCTGTTATGTGGGGCAAAGATGCATTTTTTCCCCTTCTCACAGGTATAATTAGCAGTGTGGTAGTAGCATTAACAGTGGATAATGCTCTTCAAAAGTTAATATCAATTAGTTTCATGCGTTTTCAGGACAAGTGTAGGCTGGCTGTGTGTAATCTAGCTTGTCTCATGTTCTTCTAATGAGGCTAGTAGCATTGCCTAGATTCCTGTTAAACTACAGTGCGGCCAGGCACTCACTGCCTGGGTCTCCTTCTAGCTGTGATAGCCCATTGTTATCTTTTCCTTTGGTCTGAGACTGACTGCTGACTGGAACAGAGACAGTCAGTGGGGTGAGATTGTGGGTTGTTTTGCACACGAGGAAGGATAGCATTACCGTTGAGATAATGGCCGTCTGTATTGTTCTCGCCCCTGTGTGGAAGTGGCGGGACAGGATCTATTAGACTCAGGCACATTTCCCTCAGACCCAACCGACATAGCTAACGGAACAGTCAGTCCCACACAAACATTAGATAAAGAGCCTAGCCTAAAGCCTTTGTAATTTGTTTGTATTTTTCTGCTTAATGTACTTTGCTCAATCTTGTTTAGTGATGATGGAAACAGATAGCCTTATCTTGGCTTGCCAAGGGCAGGAGCTGCTATGGCTGGTTGGGTAAACATTGTTCCAAATGGAGGATTTTTCTCCCCTGGCCACAGAGATGGATTGTAGACATAGCTCTGAGTTATTTGCATCAGATTGCTCAGGACTAGGCTAATATTTTATTTTGGGCGGTCTGTTTAAGAGTGGATGTTGCACTTACTTTCATGGATAGTGTGTGTGGACTATGTGAGTCACTCGCACATGGTTTCTGAGTTGTTTGATTGGTTAAACCACAAGGGAGTCTGAGAGTTGATCATTTTCTGTAGCTTTTTTTACTACCCTTTTCCCAGTTTTCCACTGAGATCCACTGATAAAAGAAGAGTTCATCACCCATGTGAAAAGGAATGTGCCATGAGCATAAATCAGACCCTCATTGCTTCATTATCAGTTCTCAGCCGTTTCAACAACTTGAAGAGAGATCTGGGTAAATAATGAAAAGTAATTGGAACAGAGACCGTCCGTCTAAAAACAACAGCCGTTTCACACAAATACATAAACACTCAGAGGCTCCTTGGCCCAGAGCGCTCGGAGAGCACCCTGTTGTGAAGAAGTCATTCACCTTTTCTTTGCTAGCTGCCTGTCGTCGGTCAGGCCCAAAAGTGTCTGTCTGCCTTTCCCTCCTCCCTCCCTCTCGTCTGACTGACCGGATGGCTAAGGGATAGCTCTTAGTCAGTGAAATCCCACCAACCATCTCACCGAAAATTAAGCAGACTTTGACTTTTATGTTTTGTTTTGCGAAGCATTCCCTGAGAGAAGTATTTGTGGCAGCCCCCGTGCCCCCTGCAGCTAAAGCCATAACCAGCCGAAGAAAAACACTGTCTGGAGTCTGGAGTGTGTAAAACCTGCATCACAGCCATATTTTCTCCCTCTCTCTCTGAAGAGGGAGGGGGCCGGGAGACCACCAAGATGTCTGAGGCTCAGAACGAGAAGGGAGGACGAGTGGTCCCGAGATGTTTGGTTGTATCCTGACTGAGTTTTTCCCCAATTGACAACCTCAGCAGGAAAGCATTTGCATCTTGGAGAGGAGCAGGACGGAGAGGAGCACGTGAAGGCTTGTTGTGGCGTGACACCGGTTGCCATGGTGTGTGATGATTCCTTATGAACCCTCCTGCAATCTCACTGGCTGGAAGCTACCCAGACAACCGTCTCCCTGTCTTGGTGTCTCAGACAGTCCCACCTCACCTCAGCCAACTGAGAATGTTTCAGTGACAGAGGAAGGATTAAGGTTTGTTTTATGCCCTACGGAAAAGGAGAGTCACATCAGGCGTTTGTCCTGATTCTTTCTGGAGGGATGCAGATGGAGATGCAGGCCGTCTGGAACTGTTTGCAACATATCCTGTGTTTTGACCTGAAAATTCTCCATATTGATCTCTTATTTCTGAATTGCCAGGATTCTTTAAAAAAAGGGTTGATAAACCCTTCTACCTTTTCCCACTGCTTGCTTCCCAGCGTTTAGTTAGTTTTCCATGCATGTTGATATGGAAACCCTTCTTGGCCCTGCTTGCTGCTGAATCCAAGGCTTTGTGCTTGGTTTGGCTCAGGCCCTCTGCCTGCCTGCCTGCCTGGCTGTCTGACGTCTGGGCCTCTGTTTACGTAACCATATATATTTAAGAGGAAACTCGTGAAACGTTAATCTCTCTACTTTTTAACCCTGATGAAGTTCTACGTTTTCCAGCTGTGCGGTGTGGCATATTTATGCACCGGCCCTATCGGTGAACACAGCTCTGTCACTGTTAATGAATCACAGCACTGCGAGTGTGTGTGTGTTTGTGTGTGTGTGTGTGTGTGTGTGTGTGTGTGTGTGTGTGTGTGTGCACTGCAGGCTGGAAGACTCGAGCTGTAACAAGCTGAAATGGCCCTAAAAAAAAGCTCTCCCCTGTCTACAAACACCTCAGTGGGAATGTGTTGAAAGTGAAGTGTTGCGTCTTCTTTTCCTCCAGAATCCAGCCCAGAACAGTCTGGTTGTGTCAGCCGTCATCGTTCTGAGGCTGATAGGCGTCACTCATCGTGGTGACAGTGATGAGACAATGGACAATGTCATATCCCTCTGTTCAGACCACACCTGGCATTAGAGGCCTCTCTGAGGACTATAGTTCCTCTTATGAAACTCACTGTCTCACTCCGTCCCGTATCATCATCATCCCTGGGACTCGTCTGGACTGTATACAAGGCCGGCTATATTAACATTTTTTTTCATCCATTATTTTGTTTACTGTTGAGGAGTGACGCATGATGAGTCATGGAGGGAACACAACCGTTAACACAAAGGATAGGCCTGTCTGTCAACAGCTGCTTCTAACAGCCAGCTTCTCCAATTTACCAAAGGGAACATCTCAGAGTCTGGAACCACTAAAAAGGTTTTAGTTTGAGTATGTTTTACAAAGACATTCACAAAGACAGCATTCCCTATGGACAGCTTTTTAGTTGTTATTGTTTTCTTTGCCCACATTTGGGATGATGAACCTCACCACCACGCATATTGTGGTTGTTAGTATTTGTGACACTTTTCTTGTTGGTATACCATAATATACACCCAAATCAGGGTCAAGATTTTAGTCTTCCATGCACATATTGTTTCAAGTTTTAATGTCACATGCACAAGTACAGTGAAATGCATTTCTTGCAAGCTCTAACCGCAACAATGCAGAAATCAATAACAATGTAATACTAAAAATAACAAGGGAGAACAAAAACACACGAGATATAAAAATAAGAATTAAGAACACGATAAAATAAGTAAGCATACTATATACAGGGTCAGTTCCAGTACCATATTTACAATGTGCAGGGATACTGGATCAGATGACCTGGCCTCCACAATCCCCCGACCTCAACCAAATTGAGATGGTTTGTGATGAGTCGGACTGCAGAGTGAAGGAAAAGCAGCCAACAAGTGCTCAGCATACAGTTGAAGTCGGAAGTTTACATACACCTTAGCCAAATACATTTAAACTCAGTTTTTCACAATTCCTGACACTTAATCCTAGTAAAAATTCCCTGTCTTAGATCAGTTAGGATCACCACTTTATTTTAAGAATGTGAAATGTCAGAATAATAGTAGAGAGAATGATTTATTTCAGCTTTTATTTCTTTCATCACATTCCCAGTGGGTCAGAAGTTTACGTACACTCAATTAGTATTTGGTAGCATTGCCTTTAAATTGTTTAACTTGGGTCAAACGTTTCAGGTAGCCTTCCACAAGCTTCGCACAATAAGTTGGTTGAGTTTTGGCCCATTCCTCCTGACAGAGCTGGTGTAACTGAGTCAGGTTTGTAGGCCTCCTTGCTCGCACACGCTTTTTCAGTTCTACCCACAAATGTTCTATAGGATTGAGGTCAGGGCTTTGTGATGGCCACTCCAATACCTTGACTTTGTTGTCCTTAAGCCATTTTGCCACAACTTTGGAAGTATGCTTGGGGTCATTGTCCATTTGGAAGACCAATTTGCGACCAAGCTTTCACTTCCTGACTGATGTCTTGAGATGTTGCTTCAATATATCCACATAATTTTCCTTCCTCATGATGCCATCTATTTTGTGAAGTGCACCAGTCACTCCTGCAGCAAAGCACCCCCACAGCATGATGCTGCCACCCCCGTGCTTCACGGTTGGGATGGTGTTCTTCAGCTTGCAAGCAGCCCCCTTTTTCCTCCAAACATAACGATGGTCATTATGGCCAAACAGTTCTATTTTTGTTTCATCAGACCAGAGGACATTTCTCCAAAAAGTACGATATTTGTCCCCATGTGCAGTTGCAAACCGTAGTCTGGCTTTTGTATGGCGGTTTTGGAGCAGTGGCTTCTTCCTTGCTGAGCGGCCTTTCAGGTTATGTCGATATAGGACTTGTTTTACTGTGGATATACGTACTTTTGTACCTGTTTCCTCTAGCATCTTCACAAGGTCCTTTGCTGCTGTTCTGGGATTGGTTTGCACTTTTCGCACCAAAGTACGTTCATCTCTAGGAGACAGAACGCGTCTCCTTCCTGAGCGGTATGACGGCTGCGTGGTCCCATGGTGTTTATACTTGCATACTATTGTTTGTACAGATGAATGTAGTACCTTCAGGCATTTGGAAATTGCTCCCAAGGATGAAGCAGACTTGTGGAGGTCTACAAAATATTTTTTGGAGGTCTTGGCTGATTTCTTTGGATTTTCCCATGATGTCAAGCAAAGAGGCACTGAGTTTGAAGGTCGGCCTTGAAATACGTCCACAGGTACACCTCCAATTGACTCAAATGATGTCAATTAGCCTATCAGAAGCTTCTAAAGCCATGACATAATTTCCTGGAATTTTCCAAGCTGTTTAAAGGCACAGTCAACTTAGTGTATGTAAACTTCTGACCCACTGGAATTGTGAAACAGTGAATTATAAGTGAAATAATCTGTCTGTAAACAATTGTTGGAAAAATAACGTGTCATGCACAAAGTAGATGTCCTAACCGACTTGCCAAAACTATAGTTTGTTAACAAGAAATTTGTGGAGTGGTTGAAAAACGAGTTTTGATGTCTCCAACCTAAGTGTATGTAAACTTCTGACTTCAACTGTATGTGGGAACTCCTTCAAGACTGTTGGAAAAGCATTCCAGGTGAAGCTGGTTGAGAGAATACCAAGAGTGTGCAAAGCTGTCATCAAGGCAAATGGTGACTATTTGAAGATTCGTAAATATAAAATATATTTTGATTTGTTTAACACTTTTTTGGTTACTACATGATTCCATATGTGTTATTTCATAGTTTTGATGTCTTCACTATTATTCTACAATGTAGAAAATAGTAAAAATAAAGAAAAACCTTTGAATGAGTAGGTGTTCTAAAACCTTTGACCGGTAGTGTATGTATAGGGGTAAGGTGACTCGGCATCAGGATATATGATAAACAGAGTAGCAGCAGTGTATATGATGATTGTATGTGAGTGGGTGTGTAGAGTCAGTATAAATGTATGTGCATATTATGTGTGTGTGAGCAAATTATGGAGTGAGTGTTTGTAAGTGTGTTGGAGTATCAGTGTGTGTAGTGTGTAGGGCCCTGTGACTGCATAGAGACAGTGCAAAAATGTGAATTAAATACAAAATTGATTTACTCGTTTCTGGCCCTGTGCTGAACCATCTGACCTATCCTGTTACAGTCCACTGCTTTACACTTGAACCCAAACTGCTGTTGCTCCCCATCTCCTTCACAACCCAGAGAGCACTGTAGCTAGGTCACCTAGCTAGCCTAGCTGGGGTTGTGTTGTGTATGAAGGGAATGATAATGATGCTGATAACACAAATAAACAGCATAGCAATTTCCCCCATCCCACTGGAAGGCTCCTGTGACTGTCACATCCATGACCACAGAGGTGTCTGAACATACCCCTAACAAGGCCCCTGGAGTGTTGTCCCAAATTTTATTAAGCACAAATTGCTTGAACCCCACGCTTTACACCCAGACCTCCAGCACAGCACACATCGTCATAACAGAACAGGGGCCCCCTGTGTCACCCCTGTGTAGCGGAGCACGGGAGAACAATCCCATTTCATTAGAACAGGCCCAGAGCAGAGCTGATATAATGGCGCCTGAGCCATTAAAACCATGTCGTGTCCAGTCACTCACTAATGGAACGGGGTGGGGAGGGGGGGGGGTGTCGGTATGACAACAAGGACATGCCGGGGCGCGTGACGGTACCGTGTGCCCTTGAGCAAACTGTCATTCAAGGCACTTTAATTAATTTCTCAGGCCCTGTCTTCCTGCCTAGTCATGCTATGAGGCCGGGGCAGTAACACTAACATGCAGGAAGGCACGTAAACACCATGAGCCAGGAGGAAAGACTGACTGTGTAAATACCTGCTTCTATATGGTATTACAATAAGAGCTGTTTTTTGCTAATCGTTCAGTGCAAAGGCGAACTTGCTTTATTGAATACCAGATATCTAATGATTTTACGATAGTTACTATGGTTAATGGCTAATAGTCTGAATCGGAGGACACAGGCCCTTTGGATTAGGCCTAATTTAGAAACAAATCTCTGGAGTTTTGAGTATGTCATTAAGACTTTGTTTTGATCATCTACACAATCATTTAATGAGCGTTCTGATGTACTTAATGAATATGTGAAGTTTGAATATTTTATAGCTTCCTAATTGCCCTGTTTTCTATTAATTACTTTGGTCTATTAAATATTAATCCAGATGGAGTGATATGATTGATAACATAAAGTACCCTATTTAAAATCTAAGATGAAAATGGATGGTCTGTTTGATGTTCAGTAAAATACTGCCCTTACAGAATCCCCTTTCACTTTGAAAGTGGTAATGCTACGTAGTTTCAATCAAGTTCCAAACTTTGTTTGTGCATTTTTTGCTTGCATTTATATCATTGTATTTTTATCATTGATTCTTAGTAGTAGTAGTGGTTTTCCCAAGGGGAAATTAGTTTTGCAGCACTATTAAACTCAAGACACTACAGACAGATTTGGGATAAAAGTTGGTCTGTCAATATTGATGCAAAACTTGATGAATAAGAATTCAGGAAAAGGGTTGACTCATCAAGCATTTTATGTAAGTAGAAGAAGTAGATCAACATCGTGCTACATGATGGGCATGCCTCTGTCTTTTTAGATTATATCTCTGTATCTGCACTTCGGCTATAGGCCTACAGTTGAAGTCGGAAGTTTGCATACAGCCAAATACATTTAAACTCAGTTTTTTATAATTCCTGACATTTAATCCTAGTAAAAATACCCTGTCTTGGGTCAGTTAGGATCAGCACTTTATTTTAAGAATGTGAAATGTCAGAATAATAGTAGAGAGAATTATTTATTTCAGCTTTTATTTCTTTCATCACATTCCCAGTGGGTCAGAAGTTTACATACACTCAATTAGTATTTGGTAGCATTGCCTTTAAATTGTTTAACTTGGGTCAAACGTTTCGGGTAGCCTTCCACAAGCTTCCCACAATAAGTTGGGTGAATTTTGGCCCATTCCTCCTGACAAAGCTGGTGTAACTGAGTCAGGTTTGTAGGCCTCCTTGCTCGCACACGCTTTTTCAGTTCTGCCCACAAATGTTCTATAGGATTGAGGTCAGGGCTTTGTGATGGCCACTCCAATACCTTGACTTTGTTGTCCTTAAGCCATTTTGCCACAACTTTGGAAGTATGCTTGGGGTCATTGTCCATTTGGAAGACCAATTTGCGACCAAGCTTTCACTTCCTGACTGATGTCTTGAGATATTGCTTCAATATATCCACATAATTTTCCTTCCTCATGATGCTATCTATTTTGTGAAGTGCACCAGTCCCTCCTGCAGCAAAGCACCACCACAACATGATGCTGCCACCCCCGTGCTTCACGGTTGGGATGGTGTTCTTCAGCTTGCAAGCAGCCCCCTTTTTCCTCCAAACATAATGATGGTCATTATGGCCAAACAGTTCTATTTTTGTTTTATCAGACCAGAGGACATTTCTCCAAAAAGTACGATCTTTGTCCCCATGTGCAGTTGATGTCAATTAGCCTATCAGAAGCTTCTAAAGCCATGACATCATTTTCTGGAATTTTCCAAGCTGTTTAAAGGCACAGTCAACTTAGTGTATGTAAACTTCTGACCCACTGGAATTGTGATACAGTGAATTATAAGTGAAATAATCTGTCTGTAAACAATTTGGAAAAATGACTTGTGTCATGCACAAAGTAGATGTCCTAACCAACTTGCCAAAACTATAGTTTGTTAACAAGAAATTTGAGGAGTGGTTGAAAAAACTAGTTTTAATGACTCCAACCTAAGTGTATGTAAACTTCCGACTTCAACTGTATGCCAATGATACAATTGAATTACATTTGGATGGTCCAATGTATGTATATATAATTACAATGTATATCACACATGCTACCTTGAAATAGAGTTTAATGACCGTATTATTTTTTGGGTGAAGCATGTCTGGGAGCCTTAATCTTCTGAGCCCTTAATAATTCAGCCCAGTCCATCCATTTTCATGAGGGACGTTTGGGGGGAGGTTTCCTTTAATGAATTTGACAATTAGTAACAGAAGTTAATGACTGTATGGGGCTAAGTACCCTGATGGACATGGCTGTGGGCCTGAATGTGCCCGTGCTCCAAGCCATATATCCTAATTTAATGTCTTGAGTTTCCTGACGACTACAGCTAGACTAGACAGGCTTTTGTTTAGTCTGCCCCTGATGGGGGTCCTTGGGGTCCTTCAGCACACCAACAGTCATGGAGGAGGAACAGAGAGCATTGTGGGAACAGTCTGAGGTAACAATGACATGGTGTCATTGTAGCTAGATATTCTGAATAAGCAGCATACCCATAGTCCAATAAATCATCTTAACTGAATGTGTATTAATTGTATTGGCTATACGTTTTGACAGTCACAATAGATTTATTGCGTTATAATTCTTATAGTAGGATATCTTTCTGGGAAAATATGTGCTGTGATTTATAGTACCGTTATCGTATATTCTACCCACAGTCCCAATGGTAATACAATCAAAACATCCTTCAGCCAGATGTCACTCAAAGTTTTTAGCGAACATATAGTTCATGATCCATCTCACTCTTTTTCAGGTATTATCCAACTATAAAACATTTAGTTAAATATTTTAAGCAGCATGACATCAAAGTTTGTGTTTTTATAGTGTCATGAATACATGGAACACTTCTGCAATATCCATCTCTGTAGATGTATTCACACCCGCCTCACAATTATTCCCTCTGCCTGCTTTGCTTTCCCACAGCGGATGAGAAAGCATGTCTAGAATTTGTGAAATCCAAGTCGTTCAGTTTGTCGAGAGCAACGCTAGCCCCTTCTCATTCCTGGCAGTCTCGACGATAGCTATAACGGCGACAAAAACAAAACGTCATCCAAAAATAACTCTCTCCAGAGTTTTAAGTAAAGTTAATACGTTCTTGTTTGCAAACGGTCTAGAATTAGAGCTAGAGTCTACATTTCAAAAAGGGGGTGTGAGAGTTTGCTCTTCTCAATGTCTAGAGTGGATTGCTAAAGTGGCTATTATTGCCTTTTTGTAATAATTATATCTGTGGCGAAGCTAAGAGCCATGTAGTTAAAAGAAAGCCCACTTCATTGTTACTTGATGATTCAGGCCTTGGAGTGCCCACTCTTAACATTATGTCTGCTTCTGGCTCCCTGAAGGACAGAGGGGAAAGGAGAGGCATTATACTCTGTTGTTTAATCAGGCCCTGCCAAGTTTACAGTTCAATGACCCAATCACATTGTCAACAGTTAGTTAGACACCTCTCAGAGACTGGCCTGTCCTCTACACACTTTTTATTTTTCTCTTTCTCCCTCTTTCTCTTTCTCTCGTTTCATCTTTCTCTTTCCCTCTCTCTTCGTCTTTCACTCTCTCTCAAGCTTCGTTTGGCTCTTCAGGAACTGACATGTTTTTGAGGGAAAAGGTTATATCATTAGAAAATAGTTAACAGCCCTGCGGCCTATGTAGAGTAATACAACAAGCCCTCTTGGCTCTGTGCAGTGCTGAAATGTTATCAGTCTGGAGTAATTATTGTCACAGGACTCTGAATTTCCAGAGATTGAGTTGTATTGTACATTACATTTTAGACTGACTATAGTGACTTGCTGTACTGTATGTGTTTGGGCCCATTTCACAGTGCTATGACATTCAGTAGGCAGTAAAGAATCCATCACACCATGGCTGTCCCTGTACTACCCTAGCCTGTCCCTGTACTACCCTACCCTAGCCTGTCCCTGTACTACCCTAGCCTGTCCCTATACTACCCTAGCCTGTCCCTGTACTACCCTACCCTAGCCTGTCCCTGTACTACCCTAGCCTGTCCCTGTACTACCCTACCCTAGCCTGTCCCTGTACTACCCTAGCCTGTCCCTATACTACCCTAGCCTGTCCCTGTACTACCCTAGCCTGTCCCTGTACTACCCTAGCCTGTCCCTGTACTACCCTACCCTAGCCTGTCCCTGTACTACCCTAGCCTGTCCCTGTACTACCCTACCCTAGCCTGTCCCTGTACTACCCTAGCCTGTCCCTGTACTACCCTACCCTAGCCTGTCCCTGTACTACCCTAGCCTGTCCCTGTACTACCCTACCCTAGCCTGTCCCTGTACTACCCTAGCCTGTCCCTGTACTACCCTAGCCTGTCCCTGTACTACCCTAGCCTGTCCCTGTACTACCCTAGCCTGTCCCTGTACTACCCTAGCCTGTCCCTGTACTACCCTAGCCTGTCCCTGTACTACCCTAGCCTGTCCCTGTACTACCCTAGCCTGTCCCTGTACTACCCTAGTCTGTCCCTGTACTACCCTAGCCTGTCCCTGTACTACCCTAGCCTGTCCCTGTACTACCCTAGCCTGTCCCTGTACTACCCTAGCCTGTCCCTGTACTACCCTACCCTAGCCTGTCCCTGTACTACCCTAGCCTGTCCCTGTACTACCCTAGCCTGTCCCTGTACTACCCTACCCTAGCCTGTCCCTGTACTACCCTAGCCTGTCCCTGTACTACCCTACCCTAGCCTGTCCCTGTACTACCCTAGCCTGTCCCTGTACTACCCTACCCTAGCCTGTCCCTGTACTACCCTAGCCTGTCCCTGTACTACCCTACCCTAGCCTGTCCCTGTACTACCCTAGCCTGTCCCTGTACTACCCTACCCTAGCCTGTCCCTGTACTACCCTAGCCTGTCCCTATACTACCCTAGCCTGTCCCTGTACTACCCTAGCCTGTCCCTGTACTACCCTAGCCTGTCCCTGTACTACCCTAGCCTGTCCCTATACTACCCTAGCCTGTCCCTATACTACCCTAGCCTGTCCCTGTACTACCCTAGCCTGTCCCTGTACTACCCTAGCCTGTCCCTGTACTACCCTGTCCCTGTACTACCCTAGCCTATCCCTGTACTACCCTAGCCTGTCCCTGTACTACCCTAGCCTTTCCCTATACTACCCTAGCCTGTCCCTGTACTACCCTAGCCTGTCCCTGTACTACCCTAGCCTGTCCCTGTACTACCCTGTCCCTGTACTACCCTAGCCTATCCCTGTACTACCCTAGCCTGTCCCTGTACTACCCTAGCCTGTCCCTGTACTACCCTAGCCTGTCCCTGTACTACCCTATTCCTGTACTACCCTAGTCTGTCCCTGTACTACCCTACCCTATTCCTGTACTACCCTATCCTGTCCCTGTACTACCCTACCCTATTCCTGTACTACCCTAGCCTGTCCCTGTACTACCCTAGCCTGTCCCTATACTACCCTAGCCTGTCCCTGTACTACCCTAGCCTGTCCCTGTACTACCCTAGCCTGTCCCTGTACTACCCTGTCCCTGTACTACCCTAGCCTATCCCTGTACTACCCTAGCCTGTCCCTGTACTACCCTAGCCTTTCCCTATACTACCCTAGCCTGTCCCTGTACTACCCTAGCCTGTCCCTGTACTACCCTAGCCTGTCCCTGTACTACCCTGTCCCTGTACTACCCTAGCCTATCCCTGTACTACCCTAGCCTGTCCCTGTACTACCCTAGCCTGTCCCTGTACTACCCTAGCCTGTCCCTGTACTACCCTATTCCTGTACTACCCTAGTCTGTCCCTGTACTACCCTACCCTATTCCTGTACTACCCTATCCTGTCCCTGTACTACCCTACCCTATTCCTGTACTACCCTAGCCTGTCCCTGTACTACCCTATTCCTGTACTACCCTAGTCTGTCCCTGTACTACCCTACCCTAGCCTGTCCCTGTACTACCCTATCCTGTCCCTGTACTACCCTAGCCTGTCCCTGTACTACCCTAGCCTGTCCCTGTACTACCCTAGCCTGTCCCTGTACTACCCTACCCTAGCCTGTCCCTGTACTACCCTAGCCTGTCCCTGTACTACCCTACCCTAGCCTGTCCCTGTACTACCCTAGCCTGTCCCTGTACTACCCTACCCTAGCCTGTCCCTGTACTACCCTAGCCTGTCCCTGTACTACCCTACCCTAGCCTGTCCCTGTACTACCCTAGCCTGTCCCTGTACTACCCTAGCCTGTCCCTATACTACCCTAGCCTGTCCCTATACTACCCTAGCCTGTCCCTATACTACCCTACCCTATCCCTGTACTACCCTGTCCCTGTACTACCCTAGCCTGTCCCTGTACTACCCTAGCCTGTCCCTGTACTACCCTAGCCTGTTCCTATACTACCCTAGCCTGTCCCTATACTACCCTAGCCTGTCCCTGTACTACCATACCCTATCCCTGTACTACCCTGTCCCTGTACTACCCTAGCCTGTCCCTGTACTACCCTAGCCTGTCCCTGTACTACCCTACCCTAGCCTGTCCCTGTACTACCCTACCCTAGCCTATCCCTGTACTACCCTAGCCTATCCCTGTACTACCCTACCCTGTCCCTGTACTACCCTAGCCTATCCCTGTACTACCCTAGCCTGTCCCTATACTACCCTAGCCTGTCCCTGTACTACCCTAGCCTGTCCCTATACTACCCTAGCCTGTCCCTATACTACCCTAGCCTGTCCCTGTACTACCCTAGCCTGTCCCTATACTACCCTAGCCTGTCCCTATACTACCCTAGCCTTTCCCTATACTACCCTACCATGTCCCTGTACTACCCTAGCCTGTCCCTGTACTACCCCATCCTATCCCTGTACTACCCTACCCTATCCCTGTACTACCCTAGCCTATCCCTGTACTACCCTAGCTTATCCTTGTTTGCATGTGTGTGTTTATGTGTGCAGCTCTCCCTCCTTGTCCCCTCGTTCTGCCCGGGGGCTACTGTGTGTGTGTGTGTGTCTCTCTCTGTCCCAACACACACACACACACACACACACACACAGACAGTATATTCTTTATCTGATTAGCTGACACGCCTGCGTGGATCTCTGTGCAGCGCGGCGGCTGAGCAGAGCAGCATCAGGCCCAAGGCAGGGCATAGATTTCATTTTAAAAAGTATCAAAGGTTTACACGCTGCTCGCTTTAATCAGCATGTTTATCAGGCAGAGAGAAATTGCAGGAAGGACCACAGGGAGAAGGGGGGGTTATCTTAAGGACCAGTAGCCTGGGAAATTGATAATGGCTACAAGGTAATTTACTGGCAACTTGTGCATCCCTCCACTGCACCGCTGCCTAGGCCGGCCCCTCATTCTAATTACAGGCCATGTAATGTACTAATGAAGCTGCGGGGTGTGTGTGTGTGTGTGTGTGTGTGTGTGTGTGTGTGCTCTGTGCCAGTCTGGAGTGATTTCATGAGCTTGAGATTGAATACGTCTCTGGGCTTGGTGGGTGGGGCGGCAGATGCAGCCTCCCTCTGGAGTCTGTGTGTGTGGCCGTCTCCCAGGAAGAATGTGATGTGAAGAAGTATCTGATTAATATTTGGCAGTGTGACAGACACGGGCTAAGCACAAACATTAGCCCAAATGATGTATGTATTTCATATATTAAGTCAACGAGGTGATGCTGTGTTTTGGAGCTTGGTGTTGGTAGATGTGTTGTCTGTGATGGGATATTAGGGGGCAGCTCTGTTTGCAGTGACAGTCATTGAGGGTTGTCATGAGGACAACATGTCTGGAGGACACTCCTTAACTACTAACAGTTGTTTTCCAGACTCACTCAGTAGCACAGTGAGTCCTTTTGCAAACTGACTAGCTTAATACTGGGCTGGGTCAATTATGCCTCGTGATGGGGTCTCACTGAAGAGTGTGTGTGTGCATGTGTGAGTATGTGCACAGTTCTTCCCTATGTAACGGTCTCTGACCTTGCAGTGTGGTGGACAGTCCCATCGCCAGTTCACACAACGCTACTGATAAGAAGCAGACTGGCTCTGCTGCTCCAGTGTTAGTATTGTTGTTCTGATGCTACAGCCAGGCACAGCCAGGACGAGGAGTTAGGCTCCATCCTATATCCTTCACCCCCCTCACTAGGGGATGTGTGCAGGGCCAGGAAAGCCTTGATATGACCATCATGTAAACATCCCCACCTATCTGATGGAGGGAAAGAAAACTGTTTTCTCAGTGAGTGTGTGTGTGTGTGCGCGTCTCTCTCTCTCTCTTTCTCTCCGTACATGCTCGTACATGTGTGTCTGTTTATAGACATCATTCTCTCATAGTGTCCTCTTTTTTAGATGGTTATGTGACCTTTTGGCCCAATTAGATCATCACAAGACATCACCATGACTCTGTAACGTGTTAAAATAAACACTCATATGACGGAACAGGAAACCGTTGTGATGTGAGAGTTTAAAGTACGTAAAGTTTCCTAAAGGAGGATTTTCCTCTTCCTTCCCTCTCTTCTCTTCACAGGAAAAGGAGGATGTCGAGGCGGTGTCTGTAGGGGCCATTCTTTCAGACTACCAAAGAGTACGGGTGGAAAATGTGTAAGTAGAACAAGTGTGTACATACACACACACACAACTACATGCCTGAGAGACACTGTATTCCAAACAAAGATGATGTACATTTGTTTACTCCATGATGTTTAGTCTAGCTGTATTTTTATGGTACAGTTGTATTACCAGAATGGCCAATGGCTTACAGTACCAGTCAAAAGTTTGGACACACCTACTCATCAAAACTATGAAATAACACATATGCAATCATGTAGTAACCAAAAAATTGTTAAACAAATCTAACTATATTTTAGATTTTAGATTCTTCAAAGTAGCAACCTTTTGCCTTGATGACAGCTTTGCACACTCTTGGCATTCTCTCAACCAGCTTCATGAGGAATGCTTTTCCAACAGTCTTGAAGGAGTTCCCACATATGCTTAGCACTTGTTGGCTGCTTTTCCTTCACTCTGCGGTCCGACTCATCCCAAACCATCTCAATTGGGTTGAGGTCAGGTGATTGTGGAGGCCAGGTCATCTGATGCAGCACTCCATCACTCTCCTTGTTGATCAAATAGCCCTTACACAGCCTGGAGGTGTGTTTTGGTCATTGTCCTGTTGAAAAACAAATGATAGTCCCACTAAGCGCAAACCAGATGGGATGGCGTATCGCTGCAGAATGCTGTGGTAGCCATGCTGGTTAAGTGTGCCTTGAATTCTAAATATATCACCAACAATGTCACCAGCAAAGCACCATCACACCTCCTCCATGCTTCACTGTGTGAACCACACATGCGGAGATCATCCGTTCACCTACTCTGCGTCTCACAAAGACACGGCGGTTGGAACCAAAAATCTCAAATTTGGACTCATCAGACCAAAGGACAGATTTCCACCAGTCTAATGTCCGTTGCTCGTGTTTCTTGGCCCAAGCAAGTCTCTTCTTCTTATTGGTGTCCTTTAGTAGTGGTTTCTTTGCAGCAATTCGACCATGAAGGCCTGACTCACGCAGTCTCCTCTGAACAGTTGATGTTAAGATGTCTGTTACTTGAACTCTGTGAAGCATTTATTTGGGCTGCAATCTGAGGCTGGTAACTCTAATGAACTTATCCTCTGCAGCAGAGGTAACTCTGGGTCTTCCTTTCCTTTGGCAGTCCTCATGAGAGCCAGTTTCATCATAGTGCTTGATGGTTTTTGCAACTGCACTTGAAGAAACTTTCAAAGTTCTTGAAGTTTTCCGTATTGACTGACCTTCATGCCTTAAAGTAATGATGGACTGTCATTTCTCTTTGCTTATTTGAGCTGTTCTTGACATAATATGGTCTTGGTCTTTTACCAAATAGGGCTATCTTCTGTATACCACCCCTACCTTGTCACAACACAGCTGATTGGCTCAAACGCATTAAGAAGGAAAGAAATGACACAAATTAACTTTTAACAAGGCACACATGTTAATTGCTCTCCAGGTGACTACCTCATGAAGCTGGTTGAGAGAATGCCAAGAGTGTGCAAAGCTGTCATCAAGGCAAAGGGTGGCTACTTTAAAGAATATAAAATATTAAATGTATTTTGATTTGTTTAACACTTTTTTGGTTACTACATGATTCCATATGTGTTATTTCATAGTTTTGATGTCTTCACTATTATTCTACAATGTAGAAAATAGTAAAAATATAGAAAGACACTTGAATGAGTAGGTGTGTCCAAACTTTTGACTGGTACTGTACGTGCGTAATGGGATACAATGTATTGTTATACACCACATCAGACAGGACACACAACCTTTTTATTTATACGGTAGGACATTGGATACAGGTGAAAGAGTTTCTATGACAGTACCTTTTGGAAAAGACCTAGTATGGGCCTCTCTCTCGCTCTCTCGCGCTCTCTCTCTTTCTATCTCTCTGTCACTGTGGTAAGGTACATTCCAGCACAAGCCTCTCTCGTCTTGTGTTCCCAACACAACCCAACACAACCACAGAGCTCTCAGCTTATGAACAAATCCCGCTGTCAATCATGTATTGTTTCAGCCACTCACACACACTCTTACTCTCACATACACACTCATACACCGCAGGCGTTCTCTGAGACAAAGACATGTACGCCCATGAGTTTCGGCTCCAGTTACCGGCACACTGCCTATGTGAGTGTGTTGTGTATGTGTGTGTGTGTGTGAGTGTGTGTGACACAGAGAGTTATAGTGTAAAGGACGTGCCATTTTAAGATAATTACCCCTCTTTAATTCCCCCTCTTCTGCTGAATCTGTTGAACAAAGCCACAGGCACCAGAGACGGCTCAGAGTGTGTTCCATGTGAGCGTTGGTAAGGCAGCCTGCCCGCAAAACTAGTGAAGGTGCCCGTCGCACTTTGAAGGTGTTGTGATCCTGGCAAGTTTTCATTCTGACCCACCCCTCACCCTCTCTCTTCTTTCCCTCCCTCCCTCCCTCCCTCCCTCCCTCCCTCCCTCCCTCCCTCCCTCCCTCCCTCCCTCCCTCACCTGTTCCCCCAGGTGTGTGCGGCTGGGTCTGCAGCCCCTGGCCTACCTGTGGCGCCGCGACCAGGCGACCCTGCTCTCTGAGATGATATCGTGTGACCTCCACGCCCTCCTCATCAAAGTGGCCGCCTTCGGTGTGTCTCTCTCCATTTCTCTTTCTCTCTCTTTCTCCAGGGCAGCGGGTGAGCAGTCCAACACCGCCCTTCTCTCATTGTCGGCTTAGTGCTCGTTCTTTTCTCAGTCCAAAAGGTGCAGATTAAGTAGGAGGGTTTGTTAGAGGGGAGTGAGGAGAGTTTGAGATTTGGGGTGGGGAGGGAATGGGAGGTGGAGGGTTTGTGTAACCAGAGAGAGAAAGAGAGAGTAATGTGCAATGTTCCGAATCATCAATCTGTGGTTTTTAGCAGCGATGTTGAGACTTGTGCCAGGGTGCAAAGGCAGCAGAGTGGAGAAGAATATGAATAGAAAGATAAGAAGCAGAAGTGAGGTGGGGTTCTTGGCAGTTGAGCAACTGTACAGGTGATTGCACAGCGCATTAATGAAAGCCTGTCAATAACACCGCGCAGGCGTCCCTATTGTGGTGGGGGGCCAGTGTTGCGTACCTCACAGCTTTTGCATACCTCAAAACTCATGGGCTGTGAAGAGTAGATTAAAATCTAGTATATATCTAATTTAAGCTTTTAAGTGGCTCTGGCACAAAGGGAAAAGGTTAAAGTATTGTCACCTAGGTTTGTCTTCTTGGCCATTGTGGAGCCTGGGGGATTGAGGGATTGGTTTGCGGAATAAGTGTGGTGTGTGAAGACTGCTACCTGTATCTGCTAGACAGTTGAGTTGGATCCGTATGATAGTGAAAGGGATAAATGATAATTATGTGGCAAATTGGTATTTTTACTTTGAAACAACTCTTGGCGATAGATCATTATGGAGACACTGTTTATGTGCTCTTAAGTGCTTGTTGTCGCCTTCAGGAGCAATCAGTTGAAAGGGGTGCCAGCTAGACTGATGACCTAGTGAACTGAATGTCGTGACATGTTCAGGTTTCTAGATGTCTCTCAACACCATTGAAATGGCCACTGTTGGAATGTAGCTCATCATTTACCTGTATTATTATTAGTCTTCGTATCTATGACTATTTCTCATTTTTCAAGTTTGAATGTTTGAAGGGTTATTAGTCATTTTTCCCCCCGTTCAAACTTGAATCTTTCGCTTTTTAAAGACAGAGATAATCGCAAGAATCCAATTCTGAGCCTGTTATAATTTTACTGACAAGATCATTGTGTTCTAGCATCTCTGTAAAGTAAACGTATTATAATTTTGTTCTTTCTCCAAGTGAAGTCCCTTTATCTAGCTTTATCTAACACATGCTTTTGACTTGTGTATTCCACTTGGGTTACTTCTTCTCCCTTTGATGTCAATGATCACACTGTCTTTTATTCCACCTTGTTTGAACGCAATGAACCTAGAGGATGTTAGCGAGGAGAGTAATTATGCTAATGCAGGGCTTTTTGAAAACAACGTCATCTTAATTTGGTCGCCGAGACAAAGCCTCTTTGTGTCTGGCCCAGGAATGCTGCTCTGCTCTGCTGTATGCTGCTGCTCTCTGCTATCGCCCCAGCATCGCTAGTCCCTTCAAATTACCGCCCGAAGTCATTCACAGCCAGAGAAAACACCTCACCTTAAAGGCTTAAGTCCCCCAGTGACCAGGCCACCGTACCGCCAAGCTTTCAACCCCTTCTCTTAACACATAGCTACTCCTCTAAAAGAAAAATAACATTCCACACATTCATTTTGTGAGTGTGTGTTTGTTTGTGTGTGTGTATGTGTGTTTTGGCTACAGGTAGAAGATCTTATTTTGGTCCCTGACTCCTCACCTGTCCCGAGGCAGGGGTAATTAGAAATGAGAGAATTTAATGGGGCCGCGAGTGCCTCGGGCCCTTTTAAGGCACCACTCAAATAATTGCAGCTTTGGTTCGAAGCAGGTCTGAGCAGCGAGGTGTGCTGTTTGGGGGGGTATTGGGTGACAGATGGGTGTACCTGAGGGGATGAGGTAGGGGGCGAGGCGGATTTGCCTTCGCAGACCTCAGGAAGAGATAAAAACAGCTCTCTCAGGGTTAAAGGTCTAAGCCACATCTGAAATGACAGAGAATGCTGCGATGTTTGATATGCTGATGGTTCATCTGGCACTGTCTGCAAGATAGGTTTTTCTTTGGGGAGATGAAGGGATAGAGACTGGGTGGTAGTTTCAGTGTAATATTCCTTCATTACCTACTTAGAGAGACAGGTGAAAAATTAACAGTAAACTGCATTTCCTACTGCTTTTGCTTTTTGGGGGGAACTGAAGAGATTTTGAAGGTGACAAATCCCTATTGTCAAAAGACAGCTGTCCAAAAAATGAATTCTCAGGAAGCGCTTATTTTCATACTGACGTTACCCTAATCCACAGTTGGAGAGAAAAGAGAGAAAGAACAGACAGAAAAAGATTATTGTCAGATTTCTGTCTCCTGATATCCTATGTAGTGAAGGCTATTGAATTTCTTAAGATATTGAGCACAGCAGAATATTATAAAGCCAAATGAAAATGATTTATAAATGTGAATTATGTGTATTAGACGATCATTAAGTTTTACCTGAGTTGGATCCTCATTGTTTTCACATATAGCACAACCGCTCTCTCCCTAGCAAGTGATAATTGGCAATTCCAAATGCCAGTATTAAATATTAATGTAATTAGTTAACTGATTGATTAGTGTTGGTGTGTGTGGGTTGCACATGCAGGTTCAGCATTCTCTGCAGCAGTTAATTGCTCCGCAGCTTTAGCGATAATTGCCGTTTTTGAAATCAAGGTTTCTCCGTCGGAAACCTTTTATCACATGAGCTGAGCTCTACCCTTTGCACTAGGCCTTCCTTTGTGTTATGAGAAAAATAAAATGTGGACTGATTTGCATTCACTGAAGACCATACTGTAGCTACAGTTTAAAACCATGGACTAATTTAGTTATTTTAGAAGACCTAATGGTTGGTTTAGTTTTGTTTGACAACAATTGTCTATTTGAAATGTCATGTTGTCTTGTCTACTGTTAGAAAAACCAAACTTCTTTGAAGGCAGAGGAATAGTTACGTTTTCTCCTGGAAGTCAAATCAGCTTCCATTGTCCTTTCAATGGCCAGGGCCAAATTAGCCTTGAGAGGCAAGCAGTGCTATAATTTGCTGTTGACATTTGATGTACCACTGACAGTAAAGCATTGTGATGAAAACAATTAAAGCAACTTTAACACAGTGACAGTAAACGCTAAACCATCAGCCTCAGGTTGCACAGCTTAACCTTGACTCAGGTCACAGAGCCCCATCCACCCCTCCTTTCCTCCTTCCCTCCATCACGTTGGGATGGAAAGTTGCTAACCACAGAAAGACAAAAGAAAGTGTAGGATTAGTCATTTAGTCTTGACATGCCAAGTAGCAAGACTCCTTTTTTTTTTACCTGTCTATTGACTCATATGACCTGACCTTGTGGGGCCGGTTCAATCATATACATCTCTGTCAACAATGTCATTAGTTTAGTGTAAGGGTCAATGATGAACTGTTTTGGCCCAGCTCGCCACAATGAACTAAAACATCAATATTTGATATAAAGCTTTAACACTTATGTTACATTTTGCTGCTAGAATGGATACATCACTACCAAGAGTCAATGGCACCTATTGGATAAAAAAAAAATACAAAAGTAAAGATGGAATTCAATTCTGCAATATCTTTGTATCATTGATACTTCCTCTTTATTGCCAGTTAGTGTCTTTTTCTAAAAGTCTGGGATAAAGTCTGTGTAAAACTTGCAATATACATTGGATAAGGTTATAATTGGCCACAATTTCTCTTTTTTAATTTGTTGGATATAAAAGATTCCATCTTTGAGGTGGGTGCCGCTCTATTCACCCTGCCTATTATTCCTCTCTGAGACATTGAATTTCAGATAAGAGCTTGAACACATTTCACATATAACCTTAATCTTATCATCTTTTGTTTGTGTTTCCCTCCCTCCCTCTCTCCTCCCTTTCTTTCTCTTTCTCTCTCCCTCTGTAAGATGAGGTGATACTGAACAGCTATTGTTTTCACTAAGGTCTTTGAGAGCGTTGTTCAAAGGCTTGACGCGGCTCACCTTCTAGTGGGAGATGCTTATTTCATGCATTTAAAAGCTCAAATGTTTCACATCCTGAATCCAATTTTCTCTCCCTTTTCTCTCTGAAGGCAGGGATTAATGCCAAGCTGTCAGTCGGCAGACGTGCCAGATCTTAAGACGACTCGTGGATGGCTGCGATACTCGGCTCTGGCTCTGGCAGTATCTAGAATCTCTCTCCCAGGTTTTAATTTAGCATTAGGTACAATGTAGCAGAGTGCCAAGGACACTGAGCAGGAGAACACAACTAGTTTAAATTAAGAAGGTAACTCATGCTGTAGGTTTTCACTAATCAATTGATGAAGGGTGCTTAGGCTTTCACCAGTGGGTAAAAAGTATACACAAGGTTTTACTGTTGAAATAATTGGCTGTGACTACGTAGGTCTGTGAGAGACCCGCAAGCAGAGTTCAGCAAGCAGTGAGAGCACCTTTTCATCTGTTAACACTGCCTTTTTTTCAAACATTTTGTTTAAAAGATCAGTTATGCATCATTTCAGCTTTTTGTAGTAGTTAGTAGTCTAATAAGCAGGTAGTAATGGATATGATGGTGTCCTTTCCATACTATTTATTTTGTGTACAGCATAACCATCAATACACTTACAGAACAGTTTTACATGTCACTATGATTTAGTCTTGAACATACTACTGACGTGACTGTTCAAATAGGGCAAAACCTCTCTTTTTCAACACTCATTTCGAGCTTTGGCAGAGTCATTTTGTGAACACCGTACCCCGTAAAACGTGTTTCCTCATTACGCACTCTCTGGTTTGAGAAGTTCACTGAATTTAATTGCGGTTTTATAGGATAATACGGGATAAAAAGCCTTTTAAGGGCCAGCTATTCCTTTTTGTCTCCCAGGAAAGCTTCTCTCTCCAAAGTGCGGCCAACCTGTCTCTGGCGGCAGACAAATGACAGCTTCTAGTGGGCTTATTTGGGTTTAATGTGGCATAATGAGGTTAGGTAATTGGGTTTAGGTCATGTTGTAAAACAGGTTGAGAGGAGACGGGGATGTGAAGACCATGTAAATGAGTGCAGTGTTAGATTGCTGGATGAAGCTAACAGTAACAATGTGGTGGGCTTGGCTCACAGTAAGTAGCCACTGAGTGACACTCACAAAACTTGTCCAGTATGGATTCAGTTAGGCCCATCTTATGGTTCAGCAAGAAGAAGATAAACAGATTTCTGTTGCCATTATTCATTAATTGGGGGAATTTCATGAAGATGAAACTACTTTTATGTCATTGGAAGATTGGCATCTCAAGTCTGAATAGTTATATATTGTATGGTATATTATCACTTATTCCTGTCACACACATCTCTAAGCGCTTGCCACCTCCCTCCCTGTAAATATCAAATCATGTATCATATATTATTTAAGGCTAGGGTAAGTTAATGAACACATTAAAAAAGCGACATCCCCTCAGCAATTTGAAGCCAATCATTAAAATGTGTTAAAAGGCATGACTAATTAAAAAGGATATTTAAATGGGATTGAATTTTAATGCTTTTTCTCTTATTACCTTTGTGCAGGGTTAAGATGAGAGAGTGATGAGATTAGATATTCTCACACTAATTAAGGCTACAGCTCCCCTGGGTGGAGAACAAGGGCCTGGCTCATTCACTCCTTCTACACTCCTCTCCTCTCATTCTCTCCTTCCCTAAATCCCCCCTGGTCTTCCCTCTCTCCTTCACAGCGCCGGACCATGGGAGGCTTGGGAGCCTAGTTGAGGCTTAACTTGAAACCCACTTTGGGATGCTGCATGCCCCTCCCCAGAGGTACCGTGGAATCTAACCTTGACCTTTGAGGTTGTCAGGACAGGAAGATAATATATTTTCTCACGTTATGATTAACATTTGCCTTCTAATTACATAGAAACTTGTAAATGAGCAGGATTAAGTAGATTTTAATAGGATAATGAATGTTCAGAGGTTTTGATAACCAAATATATTGGAACAGAATACTGTGGTGTAGGTTGCATTGGCATTTTGTCAAAATAGCATGTCAGTCTGTTATACTGTAGGTAATTACTTGTTTGTAATGTGTCAGACTATGTATGAAAAGCCACACTGAGAAGACATTGGATATGGGTGAAACTAAGTGAGCCACTAAAAACCCTCTCAGTCACATAAAGCTGAACATAGCCTTGCTAATCTTGTCTATGGTAGTCTCCATGGCTGTAGAATCAGATAGGCTAGCTAGATTGGATTGGCTGAGGCTCTAGCATTAACAGGAAACCACATTAGGATAATTTATATGAAGCCTCTTTGGTCATAGTGTTCAGCTGGTTTCACCTTTACTCCCATCTGTTGTTTAGCTGTTTGTCTTTGTTGTGTCTGCTGAGTTACATGCTGTCTCATTGGCTGTTTGAAGTTAAGAGCAGGTAGGGTCACCTGGGGAGATACCATAAGTAGCTTGTTTGTTTGTTTACTTGAGGATCAGAGTTGTTTATTCTCAGAAGATGTCGTGTGACCTCATCGGCCTCCTCATCAAAGAGCTAAAGGTCGGAAAGGAGGCTTCATCAGGAACATGTGTCAGGAATATTTTGACAGCAGGCGGAGGATTTTTGTGTCACGCAGAGAGTAAAACCATCCACACTTAATGAGATAGAGGGAACACAAACTGTTAGTGCCCTTAATGCGCCAGTACTGTAAATTAATTGACATGCTAAGCCATTAATACAGCCATGGTGGCTATTACTGGCTAATGTTGGAACCTCTAAGAATTGAGTGACTACCTGGCTTATACGTTCAAAGGTGGGGTCTTTTTGTTCTCTAAGCTTTGATCTGAGGTAAGATGATGACGAAGAAACTGAAGTAAGAGGTAATGGTGTTCTTGGAATGTGGCACTGGTGGGTACTGGCTAGGTAAGCAGACATAGCTCTCTTCCTCCTCTCCTCCTGTTTTTCTCTCTGCTGCCCCACACAAAGCTGAGGGCCTGTGAGTCACTTCCATGCACCGTGTAAGGGGAAGGAGAGGGGGAAGGCAAATTAAACAGGATTTCTCCCTCTCCCTTTCTCCCTCTCCCTCTCCCTCTCTCAGAGTTTAGGTTATCAAAGGGAACCAGATGAGGGGTGCTTCTCTCTTTTCACCCCGCTGCGACTGAAAAATGTTACCTTTACCCGGAGATATCTGTGTACACTACTTGCAAAGTCAAATAAATAGATCCAGGGTGCAGGTTTACGTGTGTGTCTGTGTGACTGCCCGTAAAGCATCAGCGCCTGTCATCTTCAATCACTGTTCTCTGTCCCTGATCAGGCCTCCCTCTCTCTCTTCTGTGTGTGTGTGTGTGTGTGTGTGTGTGTGTGTGTGTGTGTGTGTGTGTGTGTGTGTGTGTGTGTGTGTGTGTGTGTGTGTGTGTAGGGCTGGATCCTGAGAAACACTTGGGGAAACCTCTGGCTGACATGGAGCCCTATCTAACTCAGGTCAGAGCATTACCTCACCAGGCTGGATCTGGCTTTGTTATATAATTATGTCACCCTGAATGAACTCACTAAAGAGTGGCCTGCTTTCAAACTGTTACTGCTTTCTTAGCATCATTGAGTTTAATCTGAAGACTCGATATATGACCAACAGTAATGTTTTGGCTAGTGTTTCAAACATATAGATTTAGAGTAAAGTGATTGCTTTTAGGCTGGATCTTAAAATGAAATGATTATGAACATATTGTTTTTGTTGGACAGCTTTCTGAGAAGTATGGAGTCCATGTCTGTGGAGAAGGGGGCGAATACGAGACATTTACTCTCGATTGTCCTCTGTTCAAGAAGAGACTTGTTATGTAAGTCCAGCATTGAAAGTTGTATCTTTCTTGAAATGAATGTACAGACAAGAAAGTATATACTTATAAAAGTGTTTTCATCTTTCTGCAGTGATACTATGGAGACAGTGATCCACTCTGCAGATGCCTTTGCTCCGGTTGGCTACCTGCACTTCAGCAAGATGCACACAGAGGACAAAGAGAATGTAAGTCTTACTTTTTGCAGAGTTAGGCTATTTTTGTGTCAGCGTTTAGTGGTTTCAGTTCAAGTTGTAAATGCAATTCAGGATGTTAACTAAATAAATTAGTCTTGCACACCATTGATACAGAAGTCACTCAGTACACAGAATAAACAGAATTGAACAGTCTCTAATAGTTGCTTTTTTGATGCGTGATAAGTTTGCCTCCAGAGGGTCTCCCTCCCATCTCTCCATCCCTCGCTCCTCTAGTCCCACATGGCCTACTTTGACGTCTGCAATATTCACTCCTGCCTGAAACTAGGCCTGGCTTAATAAACATGTCTGCTTAAATTATGGCTTTTAAGATTCAGGTAGCTGGCTAAGCGGACACAGTGGGGGGATGGGGAGGAGTAAAGAGGGGTGGAGGTGAGTAAAGGGAAGGGGTGGGGGGTTCTGGAGACATAGGGATGATGCCCTGGCTCCTAGTGTGAGAGAGATTATCTGGATCCCACAGTTGACTGTATGTACCCAAGCAACACATTGGATTGACTCATGTCACTTTTCCCATTGCAACATGTTCTCGTTGGTTTCCTCCTGGCTGCCTCTGGTCTGGTAGGGTAGATGAGAACTAAGACGTCTATGTATCTGTAGATTTGGCCAACTTAAGTCTACACAGTTAACTATGAGGTCAGGGGTCAGGTCAGACAAGGTTGTGTGTAACACAACAGCTCCTCCCTTTAACAGTATTACAGTGGTCTGGTCTGGTTGCGACTAATTAGCTTAGCGGACTGGAGGCTACAACCAGTGAGTAAGAGAGAGACGGGAAACGAAATAAAAGCAACAAGCTTAGTAAACAACAGCATCTGGGTCAGTTACTCTGTGCATTGTATTTGTAGTAAAGAAACCCAGTAAAGAATGGTGAGAGAAAGAACGAACTTGGAACAAAGAAGATGAGAGTTTATCTAGTATTTTATAGAGGAGCTGTGCTAGCTGCAGTAATGTGTGTGTATGTTTGTGTGTGAGGGGGTACACAGGGGGTTCACAGGGGTCACACGGGTGGGAGCAGCCCCTAGCAGGCCAGTGCTCTAGGGCATGGTTTGTGTGTGTGTTTGTGTGTGTTATTATGGACAGAAATCATACCCTCCAACCCCGGTGACCCTCCAGCTTCCATCCTCCATACATACCTACAGCTATGTATTTTCTACCCCCACACACACACACATCCCCACATCCCCCCTGGGTTGCTGGTTGGGGGAAGAGCAGGGAGATTCCCTGGGCCTGGGATTCAGGGGAGAGGATAACCTACCCTCATGCTGCAGTCCAAAGCTCTTTCCATCAGGGTGACAGATCGGCCCTGACACAAGCACTAGATGACTAGAGGAGACTGCACTAGGGCGGGCGGTGGGCAACACAGGGGGTGGGGACATCACGGCCCTCCATCATTTGCCCCTCAGTTTTTCCCTCCCTGTGTAGGCAGCAATCGAGAGGGGCTGCAGTATAATTAATTTGATTATCATATGGCCAAATGCAGCTGACAGCAGGAGGGGGGGTAGTTGTTAAGAAAATTTGAAATGTGTATTTAAATGTTTTACGCCCTGGTGGAATTTGGCAGGTAATATGTATGCCTTTGAGAATGCTAATGTTTTTTTTTTTAAGAAGAGGGTATGGAGGCAAAGTTCTAAATAAACAAATGAATAAAACACCAGTGTGGTGAAATCCAAAGCATGTCAAAGCAAAGCTAGGAATCAAGAAGAGTGATAGCCGGCATGATTGTATCAGAAAATACAACCGCCTGCCGCCCCTCCCTGCTTGGTGTAATTCATGAATATGTTAGCATGTGTTTCATATTCATTCACCTTGAAGTTATTTGTGTCTAGGCCCTCATCAGAAAAATAGTGACATACATTGCCTAGCCTGTGTAGTGGCGGCTTTTTGAAAAACAAATTGTGCTCTGTTGGTTGTTTTGCAATGGTTGTGTGTAGTTATGTGATTTTGGGGCTGTGTCTGTTTGGCTTGATGTTTTATTGCAGGGCGCGGTGGTGAGTGTTTTGCCCCTTGGTAGTTGTCCTTGCCAGAGTGTCATTGAAAAGATGACTGAGGAGGCTGATCAAGCTGAAGACATCCAGGAAGAATTTACATCAAATGGCGACCTTAGTTGTCATCGGGGCCGTGGTGAGGCGCGTGTGTGTGTGTGTGTGTATGTGTGTGTGCCTGTGTGTGCGTGTGCGTGCGTGCACTGTATCTGTGTCATGTGGCCAGTGTCATAATGCTAGCTCTTTTGAGTGATCACTTGACAAGAGCTGTCATTCTAAGAACATATTTATGACTGTTTAGGAATAAAAAATGTTGTTACTGTCCATTTCTGAATGAATTACTACTTAGCAGTCGTATACATATGATTTAGCTGTTACAAAATACTCTTCATATCTTCTAAAACATTGTGCGTCTATATCTTTGAGACATAGGCCTAGTTTAGTTTATAGAAAAGCAATAATTTCACTTTTCAAGTTGCAGGCCTCTCAAACCTCCGTCTGGTCTGATATCTCTCCCTCCAGACCTCCCGTCCTGCTCACCTAGAAGCTCCAGGGGCTACCAGTGGATCTCAGGTATCACTGGGCTTCACAGCCCAGACCCAGGGATCCAGAGTCAGACCACTACAGCATTCACTCTGCTGCAAGGTACAGTTCAGTACAGCAAAAGAGGGGGGAAGTATACTGACTGCAAACTAGTTTGTAACTCTGATGCTGCAAACTAGTGCATCACAAGTTTAAAAAACAGACTTATAAAATGTTCAATTTCCAAGAAACACAAGGCTACTTGAAAATTCTTTAGGTTCTCAGAAACTCTAGTGATAAGTCACAAACTCAAACTAACGCCGTAACCCAAAATAATCTATGTTAGCTTCGATCAAATAAAAATGTAGAACTTTTGAGGGAAGATAAGGTTCTGGACTGCTTTTACCAGGGGTTATATCAGGAATATAGAATATAAAAAGTGGTTGGTGCTAAGGAGTACTGGAGTGGTTGCCGGCACTCTGTAACCCCTTTGCAAGGTTTAACCCTGAAACCAGCCAATTGAGAAAACGGAGGTGGAAAACTCCTTTGTTCCCAGGACACCTCTCTTTCTCCTTGTTGTGTTAGGAAAATGCACTTGAAAGGTGCGGCAGGCTGGGCCCGAGCAAAAACACAGCTCTTTATTCACAAATGCTCTTTTTAAGTTTGGGAGGCCCACGTGTAAGCTTCTGTGTCCATCACAGGGACGGAATTGCAAGCGCACCACACGAGGACAGACACTTTAAATTAACCCAGAGCGGAGCGCACCCCGCTCCTCTTCAAACAGACACTCACTCTCACACACTTACACTTACACACAGGCACGCTGTGTGGGTTAGCTCTTTTTCGCCCCGCAGAACTTTTTCTAAAAGTGCACACTTTAATAGAGCATCTGATTTTGGGGGGTGAGGGGGAGAAAAAGGGTAGAAAGATGAAAAGCATATTTAATCGTGGTATGCGGCTGAACAGCCTTCACAGAGCAGAGACAATATTAAATGAGTTAATATTTAATGGAGAACCTCTTTGTATGAGGACGAAGTGTGTGAAGTACTCTGAGATGCCAGCGTTGGCAAAGGAAAAACAAACTTGATGCCCTATCATATAATAAGGAGGAGAAAGACCTTGCTTCAAGCCCCCGGTCTTCCCTTCCCGATGCTCTTTAAGGGAGCTGAGCTGTGTACAATGCATGGGATGAAATAAATCATGACTCTCAGAACTATGTCAAGGTAAACATAGCTCAATGTGCATTCAGTATGGTCTCAAGTGTCACCACAATCATTTAGCAACCTAAACACGTTGTATTCTCCCTACAATGAGAAATATTTGTGCGTGTATCTGTAACCTGTGACTTGGTCCTGTGTAGGTGAGCTGGAGAGGAGAGACTGGCAGCTGAAGCATATTGTCCTGGTTCACCTGTATGTGAGGAACATGGAGGACTTCATTTCACTCAACAAAGTCTACACCACCCACTTTGGCATCAACCCCCCTGCCAGGTACCATAATGGACCCGTAGGCTGCCTTTCTATTGTCTAGAGAGGTTTCCCCTCCCTGTCTCCTACCTCATATTAATGTTATTTACACACACCTTTCCAGCATTCTTAGATGTGTGCAGATGAAGGACAGGGGATAAGGAGAAGAGTCTACAGACTATTTAGCACACTTAGACTGACCCCTCACCCAAAAAGCAGAGACAATCACATATCCTCACTAAATCCTTCACTGTCCGTATACAGTTGATGAGTATACAGATCATATCATCAGGATCTCCTCCTTCATGTCCTCCCCTCCTCTTCATCCCTCCCTCCACCTCTCCAGGGTGTGTGTCCAGGCCCCTCTACCTGCCGGTCAGCTCCTCCAGATGGACTGTCTGCTCCACGACTGGCCCCCAGAGCCCCAGGAGGCTGCGCAGGAGGCTACCTTCCACCACAGAGAGGCCCTTCACGTCCAGAGCCTGTCCCACTGGGCTCCCGCCAACATCGGGCCCTACAGCCAGGCCTTCAGGGTAAGAGACCCCCACGGGAGGGGAGACGGAGGGGAGGGTGGTGGGATGGATGGCTGGGTAGCTGGGTTGGAGATGTGGTTGTCTTTTAGATTCCAAGGAAGTTAGTAGAAACATGGAGAGGGGGTGGGGTGGTTGGGTTTGGGATATGTGTGTCTCTTTTGATTTTTACTGGGGACTTACAAGGATCAAGAGGTGAGGAGGGAGACTGATGGCTAAGTGGCTAGACGGGGAAAGTCAGTCTTGTGTTTCTAGGGACTTACAAGGAGCATAGTGGTGCATAACTCCCAGTGAAATACTGAGATGGATAAGAATGGTTGATTCCAGGGATCGTTATAACTAGCTACAACTTTGTTGTTTGAGTCTGACGAGGAACTAGAAACAAAGACATAGCCTTTGAAATCCGACTAGGATACAAAGCTGTGATTTCACTGAAGTTTGTAGTCTGAGAGTGTGTATTTGTCTGCAGAATGTAGCCTTGTGGGTGTGTGTATATGTGTGTTTGTGTATCTACATCCACATTCGTGTGTGAAGTTTGTAGGATGGAACGTTTTTTCTTATTGTTTAAACACACAGACTCAGCTCAACAGGAGAGAACACAGGAAGTGAGTGTATCCGTGGTTGCGTGGGCAGCTGGTGCTGTGTGTTTACCCACTCTGTACTGGGGATTACACTTGTCAAGTTACTGTCAACAAGGCAAGTGTCCATCTCATCCACAACGACCTTGATCTCCCATCCAAAACCTCAGATGAGTAAGAACACGTGTGTATGGATGGATGGTTGAGGTAGAACCATTGAGTGTTGGGGATAACTTACAGAGTAATGATATCATGCTGTGCACACTGTTGTTGATCTCATAGAAGGTTAAGAAAGTTAAAACATTTTAGGGGATCAACAAAGTTATAGCTGTTATTATTGACATTAATAATTTAGACTTGAGCCTTGGATAAGCATGTAGCGCAGGATGTGTGTTCTATTATCCTACTCTTATACTTATACTACGCTCATAGCCTACGCTTATACTGTAGACCCTTAGTGACATACAAACTATATATCGTTTTGCCTTTAAACAACAGAATCATTTGTCTGTCTTAATGTCATTATTCATGATCATTCAAAATCCAAAGCAATTTCCCCAGAAAACAATTAAATCTGATTTGTTTGCACTGAACTCTGTAGAATGATCCCAAAGACAGTGCCTTGTCTCTCAGCCTGCTGACTCTACCTCCATGGCACACTGGTTCAATTAGAACAAAAATATATGAACAACATCGCTTTGTTTTAGGGGGAGAATTTTACATATTGATACAATTAGCCCCTCGCTGTGAGCATGCAAATGTGTTGCCCCACAACTCACGTCTTAATGAGAATCTGCTGTCGTGGTAATGGCGAATGTTGCCGTGACAATATAGCCTAGCATTGGGGTCCCGGCAACAGTATACAGTGCATTCGGGAAGTATTCAGACCCGTTGACTTTTTACACATTTTGTTACATTACAGCCTTATTCTAAAATGTATTTAAATTGTTTTTTTCCCCCTCATCAATCTACACACAATAACCCATAATAACAAAGCAAAAACTGGTTTTTAGAAATATTTGCTGAAATATCACATTTACATAAGTATTCAGACCCTTTACTCAGTACTTTGTTGAAGCATCTTTGGCAGCGATTACAGCCTCGAGTCTTCTTGGGTATGACGCTACAAGCTTGGCACACCTGTATTTGGGGAGTTTCTCCCATTCTTCTCTGCAGATCCTCTCAAGCTCTGTCAGGTTGGATGGGGAGTGTCCGTGCACAGCTATTTGCAGGTCTCTCCAGAGATGTTCGATTGGGTTCAAGTCTGGGCTCTGGCTGGGCCACTCAAGGAAATTCAGAGACTTGTCCCGAAGCCACTCCTGCGTTGTCTTGGCTGAGTGCTTAGGGTCATTGTCCTGTTGGAAGCTGGACCTTCACCCCTGTCTGAGGTCCTGAGCGCTCTGGAGCAGGTTTTCATCAAGGATCTCACTGTACTTTGCTCCGTTCATCTTTCCCTCGATCCTGACTAGTCTCCCAGTCCCTGCCGCTGATAAACATCCCCACAGAATGATGCTGCCACCACCATGCCCCACCGTAGGGATGGTGCAAGGTTTCCTCCAGACGTGACGCTTGGCATTCAGGCCAAAGAGTTAAATCTTGGTTTCATCAGACAAGAGAATCTTGTTTCTCATGGTCTGAGAGTCCTTTAGGTGCCTTTTGGCAAACTCCAAGCGGGCTGTCATGTGCCTTTTACTGAGGAGTGGCTTCCGTCTGGCCACTCTACCATAAAGGCCTGATTGATCGAGTGCTGCAGAGATGGTTGTCCTTCTGGAAGGTTCTCCCATCTCCACAGAGGAACTCTGGAGCTCTGTCAGCGTGACCATCGGGTTCTTGGTCACCTCCCTGACCAAGGCCCTTCTCCGTCGATTGCTCAGTTTGGCCGGGTGGCCAGCTTTAAGAGTCTTGATCCAAACTTATTCGATTTAAGAATGATGGAGGCCACTGTGTTCTTGGAGACCTTCAATGCTGCAGAAATGTTTTGGTACCCTTCCCCAGATCTGTGCCTCGACACAATCCTGTCTCGGAACTCTACGGACAATTCCTTCAACCTCATGGCTTGGTTTTTGCTCTGACATGCACTGTCAACTGTGGAACCTTATATAGACAGGTGTGTGCCTTTCCAAATCATGTCCAATCAATTGAATTTTCCACAGGTGGACTCCAATCAAGTTGTAGAAACATCTCAAGGATGATCAACTGAAACAGGATGCACCTGAGCTCAATTTTGAGTCTCATAGCAAAGGATCTGAATACTTATGTAAATAATGTATTTCTGTTTTTCATTTATAATACATTTGCAAAATGTCTAAAAACCTGTTTTCACTTTGTCATTATGGGGTATTGTATGTAGATTGATGAGAATATTTTTTGTTTAATCCATTTTAGAATAAGGCTGTAACGTAACAAAAAGGAAAGGGGTCGGAATACTTTCCGAATGCACTGTAGACCGACAGAGGAAAGGCAGTCTGAGACCAGACCAAACCAACCCCCCTCTATCCCACTTTAGGAAATAATGAGTGGGATCCTATTAAAGAAAGGGGGAGGGGAAGAACAGCTCAAATGCTTTATTCTGTGGTCTTAATTATTTCCCCTGAAGAAGTTGTCAGTTTGGAGTCACAGTCACATACAGAGAAATTATTGCATTATGGCAATACGTTGATTGGTGAAGTCTATTGTTTGAAGTTTTAGGCCTGTTGTTAAATCGCTTCCACATGGCTGTTGAGACCCACTGAATAAGGCAGTAGGCTGAAGTGGCCAGTGTGAGGGACAGCACATGGCTCCTGACAGGCCTGGCACACCGGGCATGCTAGATCTGACTGGGACTGGGAGCAGGACTGGTGGTAGACCAGAGAGTATCATGGGAAGAAATGCTTGACGTGGCGTGTGATAGATGTTGGACCTCTCTGCTCCGTCTGTCTGTCTGCTCCACTTTCTCCCTCCCTAATCTCAGACGAACTGTTGATGTCGTTTGGCAATCTGACAGATCCCTATCTGCCCTACTGATGTACAGAATATGTTAACCTTTATGATGTCGTCGCGGCAGGCCCTTTGGGTGTGTTTTGGTTACCATCATTAAGGTGAAATCGACCGGGAGGCTCACAAAAAAGGGACAATAATTTAATTTGTGGTTTGTTTATGCATTTTTTGTTCTATCAGTTACACCCTTGATTAGTTTCTGCTTGGAGGTCATGTTTAACATAATATTAGCTGTGATATGGGTAATGAGGGTTTTCTTCAGAGGTGACACATTTGATTGTGGTCACTGCTCTGCCTTAAGATACAATACCAGAGATCAGAGTTCCTCTTCCAACTAATTTGTTCCTGTTTTATTATTTTGATGTTTATCAGTGATTTAATGTGAATTCTCTCCAGACTCATGCTTTGTCTACATTATTTGCATAATTTAATTATCAAAAATGCCACTGTTCTAGCACATCAATCACTGTTGGAAAAAAAGAGCAGTTCCAGCTTTAATTTAAAAAAAGGGGGAAAAAAGTATACGGTTTCAGCTTTCGAAGCCACCCATGCTATTTACAACAACCATCAAGTTATGCCAGGAAAACTTTAATAGAAACTGTCATAAAAACAGGTATTACTGCATTGTTGAATCAAGTCACTCAGTATCACTCAGCTTCCACAACCACATTGTGCCATTATCATAATAATAAGAAAAAAAGTCCTATATTCTGTAGCATCCACGTCTTTGTAAAGAAAAACCCATTTGTACTAATAACAGAT
Source organism: Coregonus lavaretus (assembly GCF_964263955.1). Taxonomy (NCBI): domain Eukaryota; kingdom Metazoa; phylum Chordata; class Actinopteri; order Salmoniformes; family Salmonidae; genus Coregonus; species Coregonus lavaretus. The sequence continues at coordinate 29,495,976 of NC_140005.1, read as the reverse complement.
GATTAAGCTTGCGGGTTGTCAGACGGAGAAAATTGACCCTTCATTAACCAGCGTGCTAGTTAACAGCAGGAGTCCCAAATGGAAAGGAAAGGGGATACAGTGGGGGGGAAAAGTATTTAGTCAGCCACCAATTGTGCAAGTTCTCCCACTTAAAAAGATGAGAGAGGCCTGTAATTTTCATCATAGGTACACGTCAACTATGACAGACAAAATGAGAAAAAAAAATCCAGAAAATCACATTGTAGGATTTTTAATGAATTTATTTGCAAATTATGGTGGAAAATAAGTATTTGGTCAATAACAAAAGTTTCTCAATACTTTGTTATATACCCTTTGTTGGCAATGACACAGGTCAAACGTTTTCTGTAAGTCTTCACAAAGTTTTCACACACTGTTGCTGGTATTTTGGCCCATTCCTCCATGCAGTTCTCCTCTAGAGCAGTGATGTTTTGGGGCTGTCGCTGGGCAACACAGACTTTCAACTCCCTCCAAAGATTTTCTATGGGGTTGAGATCTGGAGACTGGCTAGGCCACTCCAGGACCTTGAAATGCTTCTTACGAAGCCACTCCTTCGTTGCCCGGGCGGTGTGTTTGGGATCATTGTCATGCTGAAAGACCCAGCCACGTTTCATCTTCAATGCCCTTGCTGATGGAAGGAGGTTTTCACTCAAAATCTCACGATACATGGCCCCATTCATTCTTTCCTTTACACGGATCAGTCGTCCTGGTCCCTTTGCAGAAAAACAGCCCCAGAGCATGATGTTTCCACCCCCATGCTTCACAGTAGGTATGGTGTTCTTTGGATGCAACTCAGCATTCTTTGTCCTCCAAACACGACGAGTTGAGTTTTTACCAAAAAGTTGGTTTCATCTGACCATATGACATTCTCCCAATCCTCTTCTGGATCATCCAAATGCACTCTAGCAAACTTCAGACGGGCCTGGACATGTACTGGCTTAAGCAGGGGGACACGTCTGGCACTGCGGGATTTGAGTCCCTGGCGGCGTAGTGTGTTACTGATGGTAGGCTTTGTTACTTTGGTCCCAGCTCTCTGCAGGTCATTCACTAGGTCCCCCCGTGTTGTTCTGGGATTTTTGCTCACCGTTCTTGTGATCATTTTGACCCCACGGGGTGAGATCTTGCGTGGAGCCCCAGATCGAGGGAGATTATCAGTGGTCTTGTATGTCTTCCATTTCCTAATAATTGCTCCCACAGTTGATTTCTTCAAACCAAGCTGCTTACCTATTGCAGATTCAGTCTTCCCAGCCTGGTGCAGGTCTACAATTTTGTTTCTGGTGTCCTTTGACAGCTCTTTGGTCTTGGCCATAGTGGAGTTTGGAGTGTGACTGTTTGAGGTTGTGGACAGGTGTCTTTTATACTGATAACAAGTTCAAATAGGTGCCATTAATACAGGGAACGAGTGGAGGACAGAGGAGCCTCTTAAAGAAGAAGTTACAGGTCTGTGAGAGCCAGAAATCTTGCTTGTTTGTAGGTGACCAAATACTTATTTTCCACCATAATTTGCAAATAAATTCATTAAAAATCCTACAATGTGATTTTCAGGATTTATTTCTTCTCAATTTGTCTGTCATAGTTGACGTGTACCTATGATGAAAATTACAGGCCTCTCTCATCTTTTTAAGTGGGAGAACTTGCACAATTGGTGGCTGACTAAATACTTTTTCCCCCCACTGTACCTAGTCAGTTTCACAACTGAATGCATTCAACTGAATTTTATTCACACCTATTTGATTTAATGCTGCCTTTTCTATTCCCCCACAATCACAATCCCTTTGGAGCACGGTAGTGCCAGATTTACTCCTGAGCTGCAACAGCATCAGATGAATGGTTGTTAAACATATCATCTTTCCTGTGTTAAGGTAAATGGATCACCCCTGGGATATTTGGTGGGGTAATGATATTCACTGATCAAATTGTAGAAGAGCGTTTGGGGAGCTAGCGGGGTTAGCCTCAGGTTGCCAGGCCAACGCTCTGCTCACCGCTCACCCTTCCTTCACTCCCCTAATTGTGAGTGACATTCAATATTGCGGAAGCCTCTCGCAAGCCTGCAATAAGATTTGCATTGGATTTTGAAAATTGTCAAAGTGGACTCGGAAGCATGGAGGGGAAAGTGGATCTGACGTTGGCAATTAGCGTCAAAGGGAGGAGCAGAAGCGCGGCAGGCGGTAGAATTTGAATAATCTTCTTAAGGGAGGCTAAATGCGTTAAAACAATGAGCTGAGCTGTGGCTGACCCTCTTGTTGGGGAAGTTCACAGGTCAAGTTAGGCAGAACCTCCCACTTAGAACCACAGAGAGGACAGACAGAGGCTTGTGTGAAGAGAACATAGGGAGGTATTTCCCTCCTCTAATGTAAAGATGAAGCACTATATGTGAGGGTTCTCTGATTGATGATTAGGGAGCCAGTAGAGCTTCATGGTGAGTTGACTGACTGACTGAGTTTCAGGTTGGGAGAGGGAGAAAAAAAGAAAGCTTCTGGGGGAAGTTTAGGTTTTGATGAATAGCCAAAATTAAGCTAAATGATTTGTTTTATGGCAAGTTGTTCTTCCTCTGAATTTTTCACAGCCGTAAAGAGCTTACTTCCAGCCCTTCTCTTCCATCACCCCTCCCTTACCTCCCCCAACCCCGTCCGCCAGCCAGCGGAGGCAACATGCACCTAAATTACCACAGAAGGGTAATTAGCTAAACTAAAAAGGCGGTGTCTAGCTTCAGGGGGGCCAGAAAGATCTATCCAAGTCAGACGTGTGTGTGTGTGTGTGGGGGTGGTGGAGGGAGGGCAGTTACACAGGATGTACAGATTAATTAGAACGTTTAACTTCATTTCTAACAAAAAAAATCCCATTAAAAATGTGCGCTCTTTGCGACGACTCTCCCCTTCTCCATAATCTATTAAAACACCCGCTTTTACCTCACCTCGCCTCCGTCATACTTTATGGATTTTTTCATAAACACGGCCTATACTTCATAAATGTCTAGATTTTCTAGTCTATTAACATTACTTCAAAAGCACTTGATAAAAGAGCAGGGCATGCATGAAATAATGCACCAATAATATGGAGATGCGCTGGAGGCTAGAACAGTAGGGGAGGCTCTCCAACGAGCGCTGGCAGACAATGCAGGGGATCTTATCAGCTCTAATAAAAGAACAAATGATCACTTCCAACCGAGGAGGAGAAGGGAGGAGGAGGAGGCAAGGGGAAGAGGGAGGGGGAGAGAGCAAAACAGTTGTCAAGTAATTGAGCTGATGAAAAATGGTTTGCAGCTTAGAAGGGTTTGATCAGCCGAGAGATTGAAGTGGCCACAGTTGCCTTGGAGGATGTTATACATGGGTTTGTGTTGGCGCTGGAATTAGTTGACGTACGTCAAAATATGTTTTTGTTTTTTCCCTCAGTTGAATATCTGAGTCATAGAAAAATGAATAGGTTACTTCTGTTTTGGAAGGTAGTGATTCAAAAATGATTTTTGGACTGACAGTTGTGGTTAAAATCCCAAACGTTCCTTCTTGTCTCGTCTCTGAACATCATTTGTGTACAGTGCATTCGGAAAGAATTCAGACCCCTTGACTTTTTCCACATTTTGTTATGTTACAGCTTTATTCTAAAATGGATTAAATTGTTTTCCCCCCCTCATCAATCAACACACAATACCCCATAATGACAAAGCAAAAACAGGTTTTTAGAAAAATGGAAATATCACATTTACATAAGTATTCAAACCCTTTACTCAGTACTTTGTTGAAGCACCTTTGGCAGTGATTACAGCCTTGAGTCTTCTAGGGTATGACGCTACAAGCTTGGCACACCTGTATTTGGGGAGTTTCTCCCATTCTTCTCTGCAGATCCTCTAAAGCTCTGTCAGGTTGGATGGGGAGCGTCGCTGCACAGCTATTTTCAGCTCTCTCCAGAGGTGTTCGATTGGGTTCAAGTCCGGGCTCTGACTGGGCCACTCAAGGACATTCAGAGACTTGTCCAGAAGCCACTCCTGCGTTGTCTTAGCTGTGTGCTTAGGGTCGTTGTCCTGTTGGCAGGTGAACCTTCACCCCTGTCTGAGGTCCTGAGCGCTCTGGAGCAGGTTTTCATCAAGGATCTCTCTGTACTTTGCTCCGTTGATCTTTCCCTCGATCCTGACTAGTCTCCCAGTCCCTGCCGCTGATAAACATCCCCACAGCATGATGCTGCCACCACCATGCTTCACCTTAGGGATGGTGCCAGGTTTCCACCAGACGAGACGCTTGTCATTCAGGCCAAAGAGTTCAATCTTGGTTTCAGCAGACAAGAGAATCTTGTTTCTCATGGTCTATCCTTTAGGTGCCTTTTGGCAAACTCCAAGCGGGCTGTCATGTGCCTTTTACTGAGGAGTGACTTCCGTCTGGCCACTCTACCATAAAGGCCTGATTGGTGGAGTGCTCCAGAAATGGTTGTCCTTATGGAAGGTTCTCCCATCTCCACAGAGGAACTCTGGAGCTCTGTCAGAGTGACCATCGGGTTATTGGTCACCTCCCTGACCAAGGTCATTCTCCCCCGATTGCTCAGTTTGGCTGGGCGGCCAGCTCTAGGAAGAGTCATGGTGGTTCAAAACGTATTCCGTTTAAGAATGATGGAGGCCACTGTGTTGTTGGGGACCTTCAATGCTGCAGAAATGTTTTGGTACCCTTCCCCAGATCTGTGCCTCGACACAAGCCTGTCTCGGAGCTCTACAGACAATTCCTTCAACCTCATGACTTGGTTTTTGCTCTGACATACACTGTCAACTGTGGAACCTTATATAGACAGGTGTGTGCCTTTCCAAATCATGCTCCAAATCAAATCAGCTGCAACCGAATGGCTGTTGTTGTTGTTGGCTAATCACCACTGTCCCGAACCAAGCATCAGTTAGCCTTGAGCTAGCCTCGAGCCAGGCCCATCTCCCGGCTATCTACCTCTCTGTCAACCGTACGGGACCTCCTAGTGTTGACACGGAGCCCCGCCGATCCATCACGACTGGTCTGCCGATGTAATCATCTGATGTGGTTTCAACAGGCTTCCTGTAGCGACGACCACGAAGATCCATCTGCTAGCCACGGCCCGCTAGCACACGCAATCAACATCCGTGCCTCCTGCTCGCCTGTGCCGTAGCAGCCACCGAACTGCTCCCGGACTCACCTATTGCTGTTCACTGGACCTTATGATCACTCAGCTATACAGCTGATGCCTGCTGGACTGTTCCTTTATACGGTACCCCATCCTGTTTATCTGTTTAGCCTCAGCCCAAACTTTCGTCACCGTTACCAGCTGTTGTCTTAGCTCTCTCGAATAACACCTGTGATTGCTTTATGCCTCGCTCCCATGTCAGTATGCCTTGCCTATTGCTGTTTCGGTTAGTTCTTATTGTACTATTTCACTGTAGAGCCCCCAGTCCTACTCAACCTGCCTCAGATAGCTCCTTTGTCCCACCCCCATACACGCGGAGACCGGCTCAATCGGGGCCTCCAGTGATGCTATCTCTTTCATCGTTACCCAACGCTTAGGTTTACCTCCACTGTACTCATATCCTTCCATATCCTTGTCTGTACATAATGCTCTGAATCTATTCTACAACGCCCGGAAATCTGCCCTTTTATTCTCTGTACCCAACGCACCAGAAGACCAGTTCTTAAAGCCTTTAGCCATATCCTTATTCTATTCCTCCTCTGTTCCTCTGGTGATATAGAGGTTAACCCAGGCCCTGTAGCCCCCAGTATCACTCCTACTCCCCAGGCGCTATCATTTGTTGACTTCTGTAACCGTAAAAGCCTTGGTTTCTTGCATGTTAACATCAGAAGCCTCCTCCCTAAGTTTGAGTTATTCACTGCGTTAGCACACTCCGCCAATCCTGATGTTCTAGCAGTGTCTGAATCCTGGCTTAGGAAGGCCACCAAAATGTCAACTACATCTACAGCATTTTCCGTCTAGATAGAACTGCCAAAGGGGGCGGAGTTGCAATCTACTGTAGAGATAGCCTGCAGAGCTCTATCATAGTATCCAGGTCTGTGCCCAAACAGTTTGAGCTTCTACTTCTAAAAATCCACCTTTCCAGAAATAAGTCTCTCACTGTTGCCACTTGCTACAGACCCCCCTCAGCCCCCAGTTGTGCCCTGGACACCATATGTGAATTGATTGCCCCCCATCTATCCTCAGAGTTCGTACTGCTTGGTGACCTAAACTGGGATATGCTTAACACCCCGGCCGTCCTACAATCTAAACTAGATGCCCTCAATCTCACACAAATTATCAAGGAACCTACCAGGTACAACCCTAAATCCGTAAACATGGGCACCCTCATAGATATCATCCTGACTAATTTATTCTCTAAATATACCAGGATCTCAGCGATCACTGCCTCATTGCCTGTGTCCGTAATGGGTCTGTGGTCAAACGACCACCCCTCATCACTGTCAAACGCTCCCTAAAACACTTCAGCGAGCAGGCCTTTCTAATTGACCTGGCCCGGGTATCCTGGATGGATAATGACCTCATTCCATCAGTAGAGGATGCCTGGTTGTTCTTTAAAAGTGCCTTCCTCTCCATCTTAAATAAGCATGGCCCATTCATAAAATGCAGAACTAAGAACAGATATAGCCCCTGGTTCACCCCAGACTTGACTGCCCTTGACCAGCACAAAAACATCCTGTGGCGTACTGCATTAGCATCGAACAGCCCCTGCGATATGCAACTTTTCAGGGAAGTCAGGAACCAATATACACAATCAGTTAGGAAAGCAAAGGCTAGCTTTTCAAACAGAAATTTGCATCCTGTAGCACTAACTCCAAAAAGTTTTGGGACACTGTAAAGTCCATGGAGAATAAGAGCACCTCCTCCCAGCTGCCCACTGCACTGAGGCTAGGAAACATTGTCACCACCGATAAATCTACGATAATCGAGAATTTCAACAAGCATTTTGCTACGGCTGGCCATGCTTTCCACCTGGCTACCCCTACCCGGCCACCAGCTCTGCACCCTCCGTTGCAACTTGCCTATGCCCCCCCCCCCCCAGCTTCTCCTTCACCCAAATTCAGACAGCTGATGTTCTGAAAGAGCTGCAAAATCTGGATCCCTACAAATCAGCTGGGCTAGACAATCTGGACCCTTTCTTTCTAAAATTAGCCGCCGAAATTGTCGCAACCCCTATTTACTAGCCTGTTCAATCTCTCTTTCGTATCGTCTGAGATCCCCAGAGATTGGAAAGCTGCCGCGGTCATCCCCCTCTTCAAAGGGGGTGACACTCTAGATTCAAACTGCTACAGACCTATATCCGTCCTGCCCTGCCTTTTGAAAGTATTTGAAAGCCAAGTTAACAAACAGATCACCGACCATTTCGAATCCCACCGTACCTTCTCCGCTATGCAATCTGGTTTCCGAGCTGGTCATGGGTGCACCTCAGCCACACTCAAGGTCCTAAACGATATTATAACCGCGATCGATAAAAGACAGTACTGTGCAGCCGTCTTCATCGACCTGGCCAAGGCTTTCGACTCTGTCAATCACCGCATTCTTATTGGCAGACTAAATAGCCTTGGTTTTTCAAATGACTGCCTCGCCTGGTTCACCAACTACTTCTCAGATAGAGTTCAATGTGTCAAATCGGAGGCCCTATGGGGGTGCCACAGGGTTCAATTCTCTGGCCGACTCTTCTCTGTGTATATCAATAATGTCGCTCTTGCTGCTGGTGACTCTCAGATCCACCTCTACGCAGACGACACCATTTTGTATACATCTGGCCCTTCATTGGACACTGTGTTAACAAACCTCCAAACGAGCTTCAATGCCATACAACACTCCTTCCGTAGCCTCCATCTGCTCTTAAACGCTAGTAAAACTAAATGCATGCTCTTCAATCGAATGCTGCTTGCACCCGCCCGCCCAACTAGAATCACTACTCTCGGCGGGTCTGACTTAGAATATGTGGACAACTACAAATACCTAGGTGTCTGGTTAGACCGTAAACTCTCCTTCCAGACTCACATGAAGCATCTCCAATCCAAAGTTAAATCTAGAATCTGCTTCCTATTTCGCAACAAAGCCTCCTTCACTCATGCTGCCAAACATGCCCTCTTAAAACTGACTATCCTACCGATCCTTGACTTCGGCGATGTCATTTACAAAATAGCCTCCAACACTCTAATCAGCTAATTGGATGTAGTCTATCACAGTGCCATCCGTTTTGTCACCAAAGCCCCATATACTACCCACCATTGTGACCTGTACGCTCTCGTTGGCTGGCCCTCACTACATATTCGTCGCCAAACCCACTGGCTCCAGGTAATCTATAAATCACTGCTAGGCAAATCCCTGCCTTATCTTAGCTCATTGGTCACCATAGCAACACCCACCCGTAGTATGCGTTCCAGCAGGTATATCTCACTGGTCATCCCCAAAGCCAACACCTCCTTTGGCCGCCATTCCTTCCAGTTCTCTGCTGCCAATGACTGGAACGAACTGCAAAAATCTCTGAAGCTGGAGACTCTTATCTCCCTCACTAACTTTAAGCATCAGTTGTCAGAGCAGATTACCAATCACTGCACCTGTACACAGCCCATCTGTAATTAGCCCACCCAACTACCTCATCCCCATATTGTTATTTATTTCGCACATCGTCTTCTGCACATCTGTCACTCCAGCGTTAATACTAAATTGTAATTATTTTGCACTATGGCCTATTTATTGCCTTACCTCCATAACTTACTACATTTGCACACACTGTATATAGATTTTCTATTGTGTTATTGACTGTACGTTTTGTTTATCCCATATGTAACTCTGTGTTGTTGTTTTTATCGCACTGCTTTGCTTTATCTTGGCCAGGTCGCAGTTGTAAATGAGAACTTGTTCTCAACTGGCTTACCTGGTTAAATAAAAACATTAAAAAATAAGTCCAATCAGTTGAATTTACCACAGGTAGACTCCAATCAAGTTGTAGAAACATCTCAAGGATGATCAGTGGAAACAGGATGCACCTGAGCTCAATTTCGAGTCTCATAGCAAAGGGTCTGAATACTTATGTAAATAAGGTATTTCTGTTTTCACTTTGTCATTACAGGGTATTGTGTGTAGATTTGATAATTTCATCCATTTTAGAATATGGCTGTAAAAAATCAAGAGGTCTTACTACTTTCCAAATGCACTGTACGTCTGTCTATACGGACTCACTCAGACCTTACTCATCTTGCCCAAACGTTGGGATCAACTGTACACACTTGAGCTTGACAAACACACCACTCACCTTTCATACCTGATAAGGCCTTACCTGAATGGCATGTCAGTGGTATGCCCCAGGGCCTAGAATTACACATACACTCACCTATACAGGGTCAGGCATAGGCCTAATAATGATTCACCTATGACTAGCCATGGTTCTCATAGATGACTGACAGGACAAGTACACTGTGTTCAAAACAGATAGTTACACACAGAAATGAACATGCATGCGCGCTTGCACACACACACACACACACACATTATGGGGCACTTAGGCCTCTAGTGAGAGTGACTGAGCCTCCATACGTCTCTGTCCCTCTGTGAGTCACCAGAGTGGCTGAGGTAACTGTCCTGTCCCAGTAGCTGGCTGGCTAAAATTACAACCACCACACACTGCACTGGGGGTCTGGTAGATTTAAGTGGAGAACAACAACAGGGTCTCCACCCCCTCCTTACCCTCCTCTTCCCTAAAACAAGCCCATTTAAGGAGACAGATATTTGCCCTGACACATGGTCTCTGCTCTAGACGTGGTCTCTGTGATGAGGACAGTGGTGGAATCAGAGGGCGGGGGTTGGGCGTCTGTGTATATTTGTGTGCGCATGGATGAGTATTTGTGTGTATATGTGAAGCAGTGACGTGCAGTGAGGTCGGTGGCTGGGTAGACACTGGCTATTATCAAAGCCAGATTTACTCACAAGTAAACCTTGATGAAGCCCAAGTTCACCATGCAACAGAGAGCTCCAACAACCAGAGTGACATAGGCTATTAACCGAAATTGACAAACAATTTTCACCAAATATAAATACCAATGTAGCCAAGATACAGAAGTGATAGCCTCCAGTGGCGACATACTTCATATTATCCGACAAAATGACACACTGCTCATCTCAGCTCAGCCATAGACGTATGTAGCATCCACAGTTCCAACTGATAGGTGGCGCTATAAGACCACATTTCATCCGAATAATTTGAAACACAAACTTAGCCTTTCACAATGGATTTACAATTCTTCCAATACATGGCGCACGTATGTGAAATATTATTACACACATATATAATAAATAAGGTTCTAATTACATTTCCATATCAACAATCGAAATGACTGAATGCAGTTCAAAACATCAAAAAAGTGTCTAATCAAAACTAAATTCTAGCTTGATAAATCAAAAGCATTCAAAGGGATGTAATATATTCTCATGATTAAACAGTAGCCCTACAAAAAAATGCATTTAACCCTATCTTTACTTGTAAATTAAGTCCATTCGTCTGGTGAACCTCTATTCTGCATGCACACAGCCGTGTGGAAGACACATCCCCAAGGCCTCCTTCGGTTCCATTTTTGCACTGACACAAAAAGTAATTCCCATTCCGCCCACAAAGCAACAGTAATTGTCCAAGATGTTGAAAAGTCTGCGTAAAAAGTATTAATTGGTAATTACATTTCAGACAAGTGGACAGTCCGGTACTCACTGTTCGTCTGCCCGACAGCTAGAATTGTTTGAGGTGAAGTATGGTGTCCATTTAATATAATTTGCCATTTAGCAGACACTTTTATCCAAAGCGACTTACAGTCATGTGTGCATACATTTTTACGTATGGGTGGTCCCGGGGATCGAACCCACTACCCTGGCGTTACAAGCGCCATGCTCTACCAATTGAGCTACAGAGGACCATTTGTCAGGTTGTCAGGTTGTTTTTGCTAGCTAGCTTCGAGTTGGTTCAGTTCAAGGGATGCGAGCGCCAAATTATGTAGACACGGCCAAATGTACACAGCTTACCCCAGTCAATACCCAACATATTAAGGCAATATGCATGCACAACACAGGAGGTTGGTGGCACCTTATTTGGGGAGAATGGGCTCGTGGTAATGACTGGAGCGGAATCAGTGGAATGGTATCAAATACATCAAACACATGGTTTCCAGGTGTTTGATGCCATTCCATTCTGCTCCGTTCCAGACATTATTATGGGCCGTTCTCCCCTCAGCAACCTCCTGTGATGGAAAAAAAAATATGAAATCGTCTCAATGCAAGGAATGAAGCTACTTCAAGCTGAAAAGGAACGTATTAATACCTTAGCAAGGTTTTGATGCAGTTTCAGCAATTCTTTAGATTTTGAGCATAAAAAACACCAGAATCATTGAGAAAAAAACATTAGATAACAGTAAAGAATGACCATTTTGTACAGTACCAGTCAAAGGTTTGGACACACCTACTCATTCAAGGGTTTTTCTTTATTTTTACTACACTGCTCAAAAAAATTAAGGGAACACTTAAACAACACAATGTAACTCCAAGTCAATCACACTTCTGTGAAATGAAACTGTCCACTTAGGAAGCAACACTGATTGACAATAAATTTCACATGCTGTTGTGCAAATGGAATAGACAACAGGTGGAAATTATAGGCAATTAGCAAGACACCCCCAATAAAGGACTGGTTTTGCAGGTGGTGACCACAGACCACTTCTCAGTTCCTATGCTTCCTGGCTGATGTTTTGGTCACTTTTGAATGCTGGCGGTGCTTTCACTCTAGTGGTAGCATGAGACGGAGTCTACAACCCACACAAGTGGCTCAGGTAGTGCAGCTCATCCAGGATGGCACATCAATGCGAGCTGTGGCAAGAAGGTTTGCTGTGTCTGTCAGCGTAGTGTCCAGAGCATGGAGGCGCTACCAGGAGACAGGCCAGTACATCAGGAAACGTGGAGGAGGCCGTAGGAGGGCAACAACCCAGCAGCAGGACCGCTACCTCCGCCTTTGTGCAAGGAGGAGCAGGAGGAGCACTGCCAGAGCCCTGCAAAATGACCTCCAGCAGGCCACAAATGTGCATGTGTCTGCTCAAACGGTCAGAAACAGACTCCATGAGGGTGGTATGAGGGCCCGACGTCCACAGGTGGGGGTTGTGCTTACAGCCCAACACCGTGCAGGATGTTTGGCATTTGCCAGAGAACACCAAGATTGGCAAATTCACCACTGGCACCCTGTGCTCTTCAGAGATGAAAGCAGGTTCACACTGAGCACGTGACAGACGTGACAGAGTCTGGAGACGCCGTGGAGAACGTTCTGCTGCCTGCAGTATCCTCCAGCATGACCGGTTTGGCGGTGGGTCAGTTATGGTGTGGGGTGGCATTTCTTTGGGGGCCCGCACAGCCCTCCATGTGCTCGCCAGAGGTAGCCTGACTACCATTAGGTACCGAGATGAGATCCTCAGACCCCTTGTGAGACCATATGCTGGTGCGGTTGGCCCTGGGTTCCTCCTAATGCAAGACAATGCTAGACCTCATGTGGCTGGAGTGTGTCAGCAGTTCCTGCAAGAGGAAGGCATTGATGCTATGGACTGGCCCACCCGTTCCCCAGACCTGAATCCAATTGAGCACATCTGGGACATCATGTCTCGCTCCATCCACCAACGCCACGTTGCACCACAGACTGTCCAGGAGTTGGCGGATGCTTTAGTCCAGGTCTGGGAGGAGATCCCTCAGGAGACCATCCGCCACCTCATCAGGAGCATGCCCAGGCGTTGTAGGGAGGTCATACAGGCACGTGGAGGCCACACACACTACTGAGCCTCATTTTGACTTGTTTTAAGGACATTACATCAAAGTTGGATCAGCCTGTAGTGTGGTTTTCCACTTTAATTTTGAGTGTGACTCCAAATCCAGACCTCCATGGGTTGATAAATTTGATTTCCATTGATAATTTTTGTGTGATTTTGTTGTCAGCACATTCAACTATGTAAAGAAAAAAGTATTTAATAAGATTATTTCATTCATTCAGATCTAGGATGTGTTATTTTAGTGTTCCCTTAATTTTTTTGAGCAGTGTATTTTCTACATTGTAGAATAATAATGAAGACATCAAAACTATGAAATAACACATATGGAATCATGTAGTAACCAAAAAAGTGTTAAATAAATCATAAAATATTTTATATTTGAGATTCTTATATTAGCCACCCTTTGCCTTGATGACAGCTTTGCACACTCTTGGCATTCTCTCAACCAGCTTCACCTGGAATGCTTTTCCAACAGTCTTGAAAGAGTTCCCACATATGCTGAGCACTTGTTGGCTGCTTTTCCTTCACTCTGCGGTCCGACTCATCCCAAACCATCTCAATTGGGTTGAGGTCGGGGGATTGTGGAGGCCAGGTCATCTGATCCAGCACTCCATCACTCTCCTTCTTGGTCAAATAGCCCTTACACAGCCTGGAGGTGTGTTGGGTCATTGTCCTGTTCAAAAACAAATGATAGTCCCACTAAGCCCAAACAAGATGGGATGGCCGCCGTGGCTGCGGAATGCTGTGGTAGCCATGCTGGTTAAGTGTGCCTTAAATTCTAAATAAATCACAGACAGTGTCACCAGCAAAGTACCCCCACTCCATAACACCTCCTCCTCCATGCTTTACTGTGGGAAATACACATGCGGAGATAATAATAATAATAATAATAATATGGCGTTTAGCAGACGCTTTTATCCAAAGCGACTTACAGTCATGTGTGCATACATTTTCACGTATGGGTGGTCCCGGGGATCGAACCCACTACCCTGGCATTACAAGCGCCATGCTCTACCAATTGAGCTACAGAGGACCACACCGCGTGTCACAAAGCCACGGCGGTTGGAACCAAAAATCTCCAATTTGGACTCTGGACCAAAGGACAAATGTCCACCGGTCTAATGTCCATTGCTCGTGTTTCTTGGCCCGAGCAAGTCTCTTCTTCTTATTGGTGTCCTTTAGTAGTCGTTTCTTTGCAGCAATTCGACCATGAAGGCCTGATTCACACAGTCTCCTCTGAACATTTGATGTTGAGATGTGTCTGTTACTTGAACTCGGGGAAGCATTTATTTGGGCTGCAATTTCTGAGGCTGGTAACTCTAATGAACTTATCCTCTGCAGCAGAGGTAATTCTGGGTCTTCCATTCCTGTGGCGGTCCTCATGATAGCCAGTTTCATCATAGTGCTTAATGGTTTTTGCAACTGCACTTGAAGAAACTTTCAAAGTTCTTGAAATGTTCCGTATTGACTGACCTTCATTTCTTAAAGTAATGATGGACTGTTGTTTCTCTTTGCTTATTTGAGCTGTTCTTGCCATAATATGGACTTGGTCTTTTACCAAATAGGGCTATCTTCTGTATACCCCCCTATCTTGTCACAACACAACTGATTGGCTCAAACGCATTAAGAAGGAAATAAATTCCACAAATTAACTTTTAAGAAGGCACACCTGTTAATTGAAATGCATTCCAGGTGACTGGTTGAGAGAATGCCAAGAGTGTGCGAAGTGGGTGGGACTGAGATGGATGGGACTGAGATGGGGTCATTATTTATCCCCCCACCATTTAGCAGACGCTCTTATCCAGAGCGACTTACAGGAGCAATTAGGGTTAAGTGCCTTGCTTAAGGGCACATCGAAAGATTTTTCACCTAGTCGGCTCGGGGATTAGAACCAGCGACCTTTCGGTTACTGGCACAACGCTCTTACCCTCTAAGCTACCTGCCGCCCTCACCATCAGACCATCACACACACACACACACACACACACACACCCCTCCTCTCCCTGCTGTGACCCCATGGAGGCTGAGTGTCAGTGGCAGCAGTCATTTTCAGGAAGCAGAGGCTGTGTTAGGCAGGCAGCACTACCCCAGCCCACTCCAGCCCTGCCTCAGCCACGTGGCTTTGGGAGGCTGGTATTAGCTTATACCGGCCCAGGACATGGGAAGGACTGGATCTGTCACAGTGCATTGGGCTCTCACTGCGCTGGGCCACTGTCGCCCTCCTTTCTCTACCGGTGACACACAAACACACACACACACACAGACACAGAAACACCCACACACACACAGGCCTTCATTAATGGGTCCTGCCTTGACAACTGATCCTAATTGGCTATGAACAACTCTTCATGTATTATTGGTGTCTGACTGCCTTGGTTCATGTAAACAAGCCGCGGAAAGGAGGGACAGGATAGCAACCACCATCGCAGGCACACACGTACACCACACTCACACACACACACACTGTATGAACACAGGCATAGGCCTCCACACGCGCACACACAGACTCTAGCCACATGCCCCAGTGCAGTGACCTTTACACACCCAGCCAGTCACTGGAGATCAGAGATGCTTTCTCTTCTGTAGTGGGTGGCCTCTTTCCCACTCCCCTGGTATAGTCAGTGAAACCATGTCGCTAGTGTTTGTTATTGGCTTAGAGAAGTGAACACAATTACTGATCTTTATTTCTATCTCCTTATAAACTCAATTGAATTGAATGGACCTTTCAGTGGATGAATATTAGGGGAAAACCAAATGAATACAAATATTTCACTGTCAGGACTCAGGATGTATGGATGTGATTTGACAGATTAATTGAAGGGCTTTAATGTCTGTAGGAGTGAGTGAATAAGCGACATGCAGAAGTGTGTGTGAGAGAGAGAGAGAGTCTGTTTACTCTTAGCTTTGTCACTGTTGATCAGTCTAAAGGAGGAGATTAAGGAATAGACCAGCCATGTCACAAAATATATTTGATTAGTGCCACGTAACAATGTCAAAGCCAGAGATGCATATTAAAACCCTCAATCCATTTTACCATCCAATCACAAACACTATGTCAATATATGTTCCAAATATTGTTTTTCTTTGGTATGAAATTTCACCAGAAAATTGTCCCCTTTTTTAACATTGTAAAATGGGAGTGGCTCTGTTTTATTGTGCGGTATAAATAACAGAATACTAAAGGCATACAGAAAAACAATAAACGGCCAGTGCTGTCCAGTCCCATCACTGTCTGAGGAATGGGAGATGTATGACCATTCTATTACTATGGTAACTAGCCACTATATTCAGTGATGCCCGGGTGTGTTTTTCCCCCCTGCAGTGTCGAGTGGGCATTGCTGACAGGATTGGAGTGAGAGCACACACACACACACACACACACACACACACACACATACACAGAGAGAGAGAGAGACAGACAGACAGACAGACAGACAGACAGACAGACAGACAGACAGACAGACAGACAGACAGACAGACAGACAGACAGACAGACAGACAGACAGACAGACAGACAGACGAAAAAAATGCTCCTTCTGAAGTATAGAGGTTGGTAAACACAGACAGGAGCACACTCACTACAAGGTGGGTGCCTACATACAGTATAGTAGCTATATGGTTAAAAAATAAACACAAACAAACCTGGTTTAGCATACATAGTTCTGCAAAGCACAATGCAGAGAGGCTACTTGAGTAGTACGATCTAATCTAATAAAGGTAAACAGCCACAACACAGAACAGCCCAGCACTTGCCTACACACTGGGAATGTAACTAATACACTGTATGTAAACACGCAGGAAGACAGGACAGGAGACAGAGCTGAATAGAGATGGTGCTGACAGAGAGTTAAAGGGATACATCATGCATAAACAGAAAGAGCACAGTAGTAATGTGCCTTAGTAACAAGAATCATCACCTTGAGGTTAATATACTGCTTAGTGTGGGAGTTCAAGTGAGTTCAAGAATGCTACTACTGACTTTACACCACTGTTTTATGAACTGTGTATTTTGGTGGTATTGGTTATTTTTAGACTTTCTATGACTGCGTTGCTGCTATATTTAATTCTGTATTCCTACTATATTCAAAGTGACAGTAAGTGCTTCCGGTGAAAAATGATTGTTAGGTTGTCGTCATCGTACGACAGTGGATGAGCATCGCAGTTTTGTCTTCATTTATTAAGGTGATGTTATTTTTTAAATAGCATTCAAATGGATGGCTCAGGGAAAGGTTAGTATTTATGTCCCTTTACTTCTGGACACTCACCTTTTCATTAATTTCACGTTGAGGTGGTGGGTAAGGTACGAAGGCACGGTACGTTTTTACCTGGGTCATTTAATTTTCAACAGCCATTGCCATTTAAGTACACTTTACAGAGGGAAAAGTGATGTGGATGAATTATAGACAATTTCCTGTTTTAAGCAAGCGCTGCATTACTTTGGACATATAACCATGTTCGTCTATTTCCAGATGTATTATTGATATGGTTGGATTTATTATGTAAGTATCTGTCAGATGCTATGAATGTTAGTGAGGCTACAGGACATTTTGGGCTTTTAGGGGGAAAGAGAAAAAGTAAAAATATAGTGTTTTACATTTTGTAATTTACACCCATTTTTATACAGTAATTGTTTGATTTTAAAGTAAAAACTTGGTAATTAAATGTTTTCTTCTATACATTATCAACAGCTTGAATTTCAAAATAACTAGCATTTTATAGACTAAATAATATAGCTAGTGGATACAGTATCTATTCAATTAAATCTATTCTATAAAGCCAAGAAGTATAGAGGAACAAGTTTGACACTATTTTCCAAATATGAACCAAAATTGAGCTGAACCATTTAATCAGATCCTGAAGTTGTAACTGCAAGAAATATTGATACAGAGCATTTTGAACAACATAAAAACCATCCAAATATTTTCCAGATTCTTTTTTTCCTTTTTAACTGACAAATTCCATTGACCTTAATCCACCTTTCCTTGACTTGTATGGGATTTCCTTTTTATCTGTGAAAACATTTTGTTGTTGTCCATAACACATCTGAGAAGAGGTAGAATATATCTGGCCATACACACTGTATAAAGTGTAGGCCTACTGTATGTACTGCGTTGAGAATGCTTAGCCACATTCCCCTACGACCACAGCCTTTTCCATGCAGTCATACTGCCATCTCTTGAAAGGAAAGGGAACTACCACTACCAATCCTCACTGGGACATTCTCTCTGCCTCTCTCTGTTGGTCTTTTGTTCCTCTTGCCTGTATTTGTATAGATGTGTACTGTACTGCAGGTTGTCCACTCGCTTTAAGTAGAGGTCCTTTAGTGTAACCTTGGTGTGTCTGTCCGAGTGGCTGGACCCTATCTGCTACTGTATATGATGGCTGGACAAGGCGATGCAGTAGGACTGGCCTCTCTGCCTCTTCAGACCAGCGCCTTTACCAATGTGACAACCTGACGTGTCATCACTAGTCATGGGGGAGACAGAGCGGACATCACCCCCCCTACACACACACACATACACACACACACACACACACACACACACACAACAACAACAACAACACACATAAATGACATACATAGAACTGACTGATATTTTTCCAAATAAAACCAGCCAAGAGATAGGGTTTACATTTGTTTTGAGATTTTCCAGATATAAGATTACATTTGAGTCTTGATTTCAGGTGTGCACAGGTTAGGAGTTGACCGGTCTAGTCTTTGCTTTTGACTGTGAATGAAAGGTAAATAAAGCCACTCTGTAAAAAAAATAAAGAATGTCTGACTGAAAGAGGTGGTCACAGCTGGAAAGGGAGAATGAACAGGGGTTGAGGGTTGCAGTTTCAACATCATTCAATCAGACAAACATGCCCCTCAGCTGAAACAGCGAAACCCTCCCGATTCTCTCGAATTAGGGAGATTAGCGGGAAAGCGCATAATGCGGGATGATGGAATTTGTCATAATTTGCATTGTCCTGGAATGATCCGGTTT
Source organism: Coregonus lavaretus (assembly GCF_964263955.1). Lineage (NCBI taxonomy): Eukaryota > Metazoa > Chordata > Actinopteri > Salmoniformes > Salmonidae > Coregonus > Coregonus lavaretus. The sequence goes on along the minus strand of NC_140005.1, from coordinate 29,477,198 downwards.
GATAGAGCGATGCATCGAGGAGCTTGTCATGTCCCACGGGCAGGTCATAGAAGAAGCTTGGCAGAAATGATTTTTGAGATATGTGCATCAGTCGTAAAAGACTCACAACCAATTTGTCAAAGAAATCTGAGGTCGGGACAGTTGAAGGCACCAGGGCATTTTGCCTTAACGCAAAGAGAAAACATGCTCTTCTATCACTTCAGCACACACAACACTGATGGTCTGGGCTACAATGTGTTACCACACTCTTCATCAACATGTACCTTTATCAGTTTGACTTTTTATATTTGACAAGATTTTTTACTTTAGATTTTATTTTAAAAAATATTGGGGTTGAAGTACATTTAAGATAAAACACAGCAATAAGTCAATTTGAATATATTTATTTTTGTCAACAGAAATTGTCAAATTCTAAATGATTTATTTATTTGCTCCTGTATTGTGGCGTGTGGATGCGCGTGAGGACGGTGTCTCCCACAATAACATAAAGCAGTCCCTTCTGACCTTGATAATACTCCCCAACGCTGCCTAGGCTACAGACAGACCAGTAATCAGCATAAAGTTGACCAGAGCCGACGTGACAGTGTTACTTCTCCATGCGGGCATCTCTGGAACGGGCATGTCTAGGGCAGACAGGCAGGCAGAATGGAAACGGCATTGTGAAAGCGAGAGAGGGGCCAATGTCACGTTTTGTCTTTATAGTGTCTTTTCACGATTCCTGATTATTTTTCTTTTTCTAATATTTGTTCTGGTAATAACTATTCTATTTTGAACATATGTCCGTAGGTCTTTTTTGTCTCCATATGCAGTTCTGGACCAGAGAGGATGCTTGAGAGGTCCCCCATATTTGCCTTTCTTTGTGAGTTTCGTTCGGCTATTTATGTCGCCGTTTAAGTAACACTGATGTTGTGTGACAGTTGAGCATACAAGGGTTAGGCTCAAACTAGAGCACAAACTGAAAAAATAGACATGGAGGATTAATAAGAGGATGAAATTTTAAAAATACAATTTTGTTTTCTTTCAGAAGAAGCCTTAATTAAGAGAGACTAACATGGTGAAACATACAAGAGAAGGGGAGAAAGGTTTTGGTTCTCCTGAACATTTTATATTTCTATAAATGAGGTGTCAGAAGCCCCAGAATCTCCTCGGGGCGTAGCACAACATGAGGCCATCTCTTATCGTTTCTTATTCGGAGACGTGATGCGCTTTGAATGTACTAATGCTGAAAGAACCCCACAGACTTGAAGCCAGTTCAAGATGGAATCTCAGCACACAGACCTGACAAACTGACATCCACCGCGAAAGGATTAAACAGTTATTCCGTATCAAATCCAAAAAGCAGAAATAATATATGCACTTAAATGCGCGGAATAAACTTCTTCCTTGATCTGCACATTTACACCTATTTGCCAATCTTTAAATATTCAAGAAAGAAGAAAAAACAGGAAAGAGATTAAGAATTTTGTGGCATGAAATAAAGCATGTTCCTTTATATACTATGAGAGTGTGAGGTTTAGAAGGGTGATTCGTTCTAATACAGTTTGATAGGTGTTATGACATGTCTTGCTCCAGTGTTCTAGTGATTGAGTCATTCAATATCCCCCCTGCCTTCAGTCCAAAGTACTACATTTACCCATTTACTGTGGATCCACTGTTAACAATGCTTAAAAGATTGAGAAGCAAACATAATTCTGTTACAAATATTTACTCACATTATGCTGCATTTAGTCATACACTGTTTACCCTTTCATTTTGTGTTATGTGTTTCCTTCCTGCGTTAGCCAAAAGTTATGCCATATTAATTTGATTCATTTTGTACATTTATATTATCATTCCCTTGGTTAAATTATGCATGAGGGCTCAATGGAAGGATGTGACCATTAGCATATCTGATCAGAGGGCCATGGGGCTGTTCCCCCTCACGCTGTCCTTGGACCAGGGGGAGAACCTGACTGTTCATCAATACCAGGTCACTTTACCCACACTGGCCCAGTCTGGTTGGTGACAGAGTCAGACGCTCATTCAGCAGAATTGAGTCCAAATAGTTACTTTACAACACCAATGCAAATATAGCCTAGCACCCTAGCCTGTTCATGCCTTGGAGGTTTCGAACAAACACGACAATTAAGAAGGCCTCAGTCACGCTATGCGTGTTACAAGAAGCAGTTAAGGCTTGAGAGCGGATGGATTCATCCATGCAACCGGTTCTAGTGTTCCAGTGTTCCAGCATTTACATACGTGTTACTGTCTGGATCCTTAGGGCTCAGTGACCTTTTGACACGTCATTGGGTTTATGAAAAATAATGGTGTTTAAGCCATGAAATAAAGGTTGATAAAGCATGAAGCCAAAACACAGATTTAATTAATGCTAAGCAGGCAGCGTGTGCCGCGATTGCCTCAGACGTCTCGAAGAGAGGAAGTTTGTGTAGCTTGTAGGGATCGTTGGGGAAATAAGGTCTGAGACACATTTAGTGTTAAGTCAAACTAATAGATTTTGTAACCCTGAGGTACAATATTTAAAACTCGGCTTGCACAAGAACTAAAAATGCATTTTCAGTTAGACAGTAAACAATTGAAATATAAGATTGAAAAACATAAGCTACATTGTACCTTTTAGCGTTTAGGGTCAGGATATCTGCAATTGCAGTGAGAGGGAGTGGAGGCTAGATATACCATTCACCGTGAACATGCCTTACTATTGATTTTACAGTGAAATATTTAATACCGCATGTCCTTCCTTTTCTCTCTGGGCCATTTAGACTCCTAAGGTTACCGTTTGAAAAATACTTTACTTGTTATAGGAAGTTTAATGTAATATGCAATTGTTTGACCCTTATGAATATTTTAACGGGCTCATCTCTGGCCTATTAAAAATGCATGTGGCATTGTGCTTGTTGATCACGTTTAGGACGCCCATGCAAATTGGACTGTCTTCCCTGTCAACGCAGAAGATAAATAATGTAGCTGTGTTGTATATTCAGGGACACCATTGACAGTCAATTAACAAGTTTGATTGGTGTGTGAACTCATTCTTTTGAACTGTTAATTTTATGTAAATAGTATTCACTTCCCTTTTTCCCTTTTTCCTCCACTCTCAGGTTCGCCGTGAAAAGCCGATCCCCCGTTAACCCCCTCCTTTCCACCAGCGCCAGTAGAAACCTGAGCTGGAGCCTTAATAATTGATCATCACCCACCTGCTTGGTGGAAGCTATGGGGAGTTTGTCTTTAACAGTGAAGGGGGCATGCGCTGGCCTCTTTTGATATTCAAATCAACAAATGGTAGCCCTCCTTTTTTGGAAGTCAAAATGGGGAGCTTTTTTTATGGCTTGTTACGAGGTCCTCACCACCCGTCCGACCTTATCAAGGCTCCTCAGATGGAGGAGATATGATGGCACTTGATGGCTCATAAATGGAATGCCAATGACGATTTGTTGTTGACGTCTCGAGCAACTCAGGCTTTTATGTTACGCTGCAGACCAGACGTAGATGTATGGTTCGCGCTTCGACAGATAGTGCTCGCAGGTAAATTATCCGGTGATTGATCCGACCGTTTTAAAGAAGGGAGGCCTCCACCCCTCCATCCCCCTCCCCTCCTCTCCTCCCTTACGTCCGCTCTCTCGTCTCCTCCTCTGTCCCGGTAATTTGGAGCAGCAGAGGCAGATGCTGAAGATTCATCAAAGTTGACAAGTGAACCCAGGAGCTAGGAATCATGGGAAACCCATATGATTATGGAAATGGCTGTGGCCATATCCCCCCTCTAGCAAAGAGCTTTATGTTGTTCTGTTATTATCAAATCCCATTCTACAAACTGCTGATTATGTCATGGTGAAAAAAAACTTTTGTGTGTGCTGCAGCAGTATTTTAAAGAGCCATCACACTGCCCTTGAATGTCCAGTAGTAATGCCCACTATGGTACATTGATGTGTACTGAAAATACAGTATAACTCAAAACATATGCACCATGTTATCCTGCGTTCGTCCCATAGCTTTGCAATGCTTTTTATCTGCAAATATTGCTCATTGGTAATTTGATTAAGTAATAAAGGCTACTTTTATGTAAAAGCGATTTCCCCTGTCTCATTGATGTGGACTAGATATCTCAGATAAGCCTAGCAGGTGATTGGACTATAATGCCTAGAACCTTGGGGCGTTGAGGGTTCGATAATTGGCCTCATTTGCTACTAACAAAGTGAGCAAGGGTACTGACTCAGTGGAGGTGAAGAGGGGGTTGGGGCAAAGTGCTAAGCCTTTAGTAATACCACTGGTCCACACTTAACCCTGGTAATCTGGGGGAGAAATACAATACCCATGTATGTACGTATGGTAATCGGCTAAGGACCCTGCTCTCACGCCATGTATCAATTGATGTTGGTCTCCTTGATCCCTCTGGAGGTCAGTGTCTTCACAGACCCTAAAGGTCCCTGCTTAGACCACCAATTAACACCCTGTCACCAGCGGCTGTTGACTAGAAAGTGGCGTGGTGGCCACACTTTGGTATCCTAATGTAGCAGGGTGATGGGTGTCCAGGGACCTGACCTCTCCACTGGTCTCATTGGTCCCCACGCGTCCTTCTGCATTAATCGCATGGATTTCTTTGAGCTTTAAAGTATTGAGTTTAGGAACTTTGTCGTCTAACAGGCCGTTTATCTGGGAATCTCAGCTTATTATCGCGTGGTTAATTATGCTCATGAATAAGACAGCACAGACAGACCCCCGTTTGAACGTATCTGCTCTCACGCATGCTAAGGCACCTGCTTATCTTCCTGGTGTGAAATATGTATTATTGGTGATATGATATATCGTGAAAAAATATGGAACTTGTTAATTGATACGCTAATCAAACATATGCTGGTAATTTATGTTAATTTGGGATGTTACACCTCACTGATGTATGCACTGTGTTCTTATGACAGGACTCAGGTAGAGTTAAGTTAGTTTGATTAGGAAATGAACAGCACTTCTTTGTAGTTAGAAAATGTTTTTGTTTGTCTGTTTTCACATCCAAGTTGTATCAGGTCTATGTGTTTGCAGTTTGCACTCTATAGCTTTACAAAATAATATATTTTTCCATTGTAGTCCTCCATGAGGTGTGTATATGTTTGGAAATGAAATAAATACGTTGGCCTCAGTTCTATATCGAACAGCCCAACGTCTACACCAGCCATTTGTCCATTTGAGAGAATGACTGCATTTATCATCTTTGACCAGTAGCCAGTTCTGTGGGAGTATGTAATTGAGTTTCAAGCGATGGATTGATTTTGAGGAGAGATTTATTCTCTGAAACCAGGAGTGTGTACACAGGCCACATGGCCAAGCAGAAGCACAACCATTCTATAGGGCAACTGAGAGGGAAAACATGAACCCCTGGAAAGAGCTTTGTTTGGCCGCTGCCAGGATATATGAGACTGATGTCAGGGTTTATAATGTGAATGGATATGAACAACCATCCAGAGTATGAGTATAAGTTCCTGTTTAATCACATATATGGCTCAATTCCATTGGAAGAACCAGGAGGAACCAGAATGAATGGGAACTAGGGAGAACCAGGCACAGGGTTCCATAGTTACACCAAGAAATAGGCTAGCATCAGCTCAACTAACGTGTGATTGTGTGGTACCTGTGCCCCTCTACAGGTGGATGAGGCAGTGTTCTGTGCAGGCCAGATCGCCCTGGTGCCTTGTACCATGCAGCTGGTGAGGGCTGGAGCCAGGACCCAAGCCTGCCTGTCCTTCAGCCATGTAGAGAAGGTTCTGGAAGCAGTGATCAGCAGCCTTACCCTGGGCCATGTGCTGCAGGCCCACTGCTACGCCACCCGCAGCCAAGACATCCCTGTCATTAGAGCAGTCTGGGACAGCAAGCTGAGAGCCGCACAAGAGAAGGTGAGCTATTTTATCAACTATTTATCCTTTGTATAAGTCCTTTGTATATTTATCCTTTTGTGAATATGATCAATAGCATAAATAAATGGTATTAACCTCTACTCACACAGAGTAGGCAAAAAAATAGCATCTGTGTGTGCTTCCATCTCCGTTTGAATAAGGGAGAAAATGTGATAAAGAATTCAAGCCTGCATGCCTAATATGACTATCAGAATTTAATGGGCAAAAGTGGAATTTCCAAATGAGCCAAAGTCCCACCCTCTCTCCCCCTTCAGAGACCCAGAGCTCTGTTGCTGATATTTACCAGTGAGTATGCTCATGAAAAGTTGATGATGTGGGAAACACTGGTGTCTTTGATAATATGGAGCTTGGCACAGAAGCAGATGTCTTCCTTTAGAGCCTCCCTAATCCTTTATCCCCCTTTTGGAGTTAGGCTGAACTATCTGAACAGCTTATCCCCCCTCCACTCCACTCCATGCTCCGCCCCAAACCCCTCTCCCCTGCCACAAACTCTCTTCCACTCCACAAACCCTCTTCCACTCCACAAACCCTCTTCCACTCCACAAACCCTCTTCCACTCCACAAACCCTCTTCCACATGGCTAAGGGCACCAGGCTCCCCAGCCAGGCCTGCTCCTCCTGCGGTAATCTGCCAGGCCTGGGGAATAAGGGAGAAGGGGAGAAGGGAAGAGCCCACCTCCAACATGTGGCTCAGACTCTGTGGTGGGAAGTGCAGTGGGGGAACTCACTAAAAGTGCAAATCAGGGACTTTCTAAAATGTGCAAAGTGGGGACTCGCTCACTTGCAGGACTTGCCTTCATGATAGAGATAGCAGACTAGTGTCACGCCCTGGCTCTGGGGACTCTTATATGTTGAGCCAGGGTGTGGATTTTCTATGTTTTGTTTTCTATGTTTTTGTTTCTAGATCGTGTTGATCTATGTTGGCCAGGGTGGTTCCCAATCAGAGACAGCTGTAGCTCGTTGTCTCTGATTGGGGACCATACTTAGGCAGCCTGTTTTGGACTAGGTATTTGTGGGATCTTGTTCCGTATGGTTTGTTGTATTACCTAGGACTTCACGTATCGTTTTGTTTATTGTTTTTGTTCATGTTGTGTACACTTAAATAAAGTATGTACGCCTATCACGCTACGCCTTGGTCCGCTTCACATAATGATTGTGACAGAAGATCCCACCTCGACTGGATCAAGCAGCGTGACGAGGAGAGAGGATGGACTTGGGAGGAGAGGAGAGAGAGTCTGGCGAGAGGGATGGAGGCTATGATCATGGGGGAGAGACAAGCCCAATAATTTTTTAGGGGGGGGCTCACGCCGTGGACGACGAGGCAGCAGGAGGCCGCGATAGAGCGGTTCAGCCGGTTAGCAGAGGAGGCCACCAGGTTACGGGGGCTATTGGTCATGAGGGAGAGGGAGAGTGTAGAGGCACGGCGAGAGGAACTGGTTAGGCAGCAGAGGGAGCGGAGGTTTAGAAGGAAACGCAGTCCCGCTCCTCGCACCAAGCAAGTGGTGTGTGTCACCAGTCCGGTCCGGCCCGTTCCTGATTCCCGCACAAGGCCAGTGGTGTGTGTTCCCAGTACGGTCCGGCCCATTCCTGCTCCCCGCACTAAGCCTGTGGTGCGCGTCGCCAGCCCGGTCCGGCCTGTTCCTGCTCCCCGCACCAAGCCAGTGGTGCGCGTCGTCAGCCCGGTCCGGCCCGTTCCTGCTCCCCGCACCAAGCCAGTGGTGCGCGTCGCCAGCCCGGTCCGGCCCGTTCCTGCTCCCCGCACCAAGCCTGTGGTGCGCGTCGTCAGTCCGGCACGGTCCGTGCCTGTTCCACCGGTGCCTGGTCCGGCACCGGTCAGCTGCTCCACACCGGAGCCAGAGCAATCCGCTCCACCGGTGTCCAGTCCAGCTCCGGCCAGCGGGGCCAGACCAGACCAGGGGCGCTATGGGGGGGTAGACAGAGAGTGGTGGTCACGCCCGGAGCCGGATCCGCCTCCGAGGCGGAATGCCCACCCGGCCCCTACCCCGTTGTGTTGGTGTGGCGCGGTCGCAGTCCACGCCTTTGGGGGGGGGGTACTGTCACGCCCTGGCTCTGGGGACTCTTATATGTTGAGCCAGGGTGTGGATTTTCTATGTTTTGTTTTCTATGTTTTTGTTTCTAGATCGTGTTGATCTATGTTGGCCAGGGTTGTTCCCAATCAGAGACAGCTGTAGTTCGTTGTCTCTGATTGGGGACCATACTTAGGCAGCCTGTTTTGGACTAGTTATTTGTGGGATCTTGTTCCGTATGGTTTGTTGTATTACCTAGGACTTCACGTATCGTTTTGTTTATTGTTTTTGTTCGTGTTGTGTACACTTAAATAAAGTATGTACGCCTATCACACTACGCCTTGGTCCGCTTCACATAACGATCGTGACAACTAGATATCCAACTAGAGTAACTAGAGTATACAAAACATTAACAACACCTGCTCTTTCCATGACATAGACTGACCAGGTGGAGAAAAAACATCTAATCAAATCAAATAAATTTTTATTGGCCACATGCGCCGAATACAACAGGTGCAGACATTACAGTGAAATGCTTACTTACAGCCCTTAACCAACAGTGCATTTATTTTTAATAAAAAAGTAAAATAAAACAACAACAAAAAAGTGTTGAGAAAAAAAGAGCAGAAGTAAAATAAAATAATAGTAGGGAGGCTATATATACAGGGGGGTACCGGTGCAGAGTCAATGTGTGGGGGCACCGGCTAGTTGAGGTAGTTGAAGTAATATGTACATGTGGGTAGAGTTAAAGTGACTATGCATAAATAATTAACAGAGTAGCAGCAGCGTAAAAAGATGGGGTGTGGGGGCAGTGCAAATAGTCCGGGTAGCCAAGATTAGCTGTTCAGGAGTCTTATGGCTTGGGGGTAGAAGCTGTTGAGAAGTCTTTTGGACCTAGACTTGGCACTCCGGTACCGCTTGCCGTGCGGTAGCAGAGAGAACAGTCTATGACTAGGGTGGCTGGAGTCTTTGACAATTTTGAGGGCCTTCCTCTGACAGCGCCTGGTATAGAGGTCCTGGATGGCAGGAAGCTTGGCCCCAGTGATGTACTGGGCTGTACGCACTACCCTCTGTAGTGCCTTGCGGTCGGAGGCCAAGCAGTTGCCATACCAGGCGGTGATGCAACCAGTCAGGATGCTCTCAATGGTGCAGCTGTATAATTTTTTGAGGATCTGAGGACCCATGCCGAATCTTTTCAGTCTCCTGAGGGGGAATAGGCTTTGTCGTGCCCTCTTCACGACTGTCTTGGTGTGTTTGGACCATGATAGTTTGTTGGTGATGTGGACACCAAGGAACTTGAAGCTCTCAACCTGTTCCACTACAGCCCCGTCGATGAGAATGGGGGCGTGCTCAGTCCTCTTTTTTTTCCTGTAGTCCACAATCATCTCCTTTGTCTTGGTCACGTTGAGGGAGAGGTTGTTATCCTGGCACCACACGGCCAGGTCTCTGACCTCCTCCCTATAGGCTGTCTCATCGTTGTCGGTGATCAGGCCTACCACTGTTGTGTCGTTGGCAAACTTAATGATGATGTTGGAGTCATGCCTGGCCATGCAGTCATGGGTGAACAGGGAGTACAGGAGGGGACTGAGTACGCACCCCTGAGGGGCCCCGTGTTGAGGATCAGTGTGGCAGATGTGTTGTTAGCTACCCTTACCACCTGGGGGCGGCCCGTCAGGAAGTCCAGGATCCAGTGGCAGAGGGAGGTGTTTAGTCCCAGGATCGTTAGCTTTGTGATGAGCTTTGAGGGCACTATGGTGTTGAATGCTGAGCTGTAGTCAATGAATAGCATTCTCACGTAGGTGTTCCTCTTGTCCAGGTGGGAAAGGGCAGTGTGGAGTGCAATAGAGATTGCATCATCTGTGGATCTGTTGGGGCGGTATGCAAATTGGAGTGGGTCTAGGGTTTCTGGGATAATGGTGTTGATGTGAGCCATGACCAGCCTTTCAAAGCACTTCATGGCTACAGACGTCAGTGCTACGGGTCGGTAGTCATTTAGGCAGATTATCTTAGTGTCCTTGGGCATGGGGACTATGGTGGTCTGCTTGAAACATGTTGGTATTACAGACTCAGTCAGGGACATGTTGAAAATGTCAGTGAAGACACTTGCCAGTTGGTCAGCACATGCTCGGAGTACACGTCCTGGTGAACAGGTGAAAGCTATGATCCCTTATTGATGTCAGTTGTTAAATACACTTGAATCAGGTTAAAGAAGGATTCTTAATGGATTGTGTATCTATGCCATTTCAGAGGGTGAATGGGCAAGATATAAAATGTAAGTGCCTTTGAACAGGTTATGGTAGTAGGTGCCAGGCACAACGGTTTGTGTCAAGAACTGCAACGCTGCTGGGTTTTTCACGCTCAACAGTTTCCCGTCTGTATCAAGAATGGTCCACCACCCAAAGGACATCCAGCCAAATTGACAAAACTATGGGAAGCATTTGGAGTCAACATGGGCCAGCATCCCTGTGGAACGTTTTTGACACCTTGTAGAGTCCATGCCCCTACGAATTGAGGCTTTTCTAAGGGGAAAGGTGTGGGGGGGGGTGCAACTCAATATTAGGAAAGTGTTCTTAATGTTTGGTATACTCAGTGTATATGCTCCACGAAGAGTCTAGTGAGGAATTATTGATAGAGTTGGGACTTAGTGACAAAGTGAGGACCCATAAGTCTATTGTGAGGAAGGTAATATGAATTAATTTAAACTATTCCCTGGCCCATAGCTGGCCTCCCCCAACATGAGTAAAATAAACGTTCCAAATTATAACACATTGAATGCTAGTAATTAGCATGTAGTTTAGGGACTGTCAGACCATTGACTCACTGAGGTCAAAGCTTAGGGAACTAGTTGGCTACAGGACCAGGTCAGATGTGCTCCAAGATTGTCAACATTGTCCATCTGTTCAACATTCAATAAATCGGTGAAAACAAGTCTTTTTGATGTCTCCAGCGGACTGCTTATTGGCACCTTGAGAGTCCTCCATCTTGACTGGCACTTGAATTAACCCCTCCTCAGATTGACAGCTCTGTGTTCTTTCCCCCCTGAACAGGTTAGTTAACCCTCTCTCAGCTTGTAGATACTAGTACAGTGGGCTAGCTGGTAAGGGTTACTAACCTCCCACCTCCCCCTTTCTGAGGTAGTCTTCGAGTAGCAATAGATGCTGGTAGTTCCCAGCTCCTCCATCCCTCCTCCCCTCCCTCCCCCTCTCAGCGCAGGTGGGGAGGGAGGAGAGGATCCAGGGGAGAGAGAGAGTCTGTGGCAGGGGCCTGCCTGCATTTCATCCTGGGCCTGGTGAAATGGCTCTGTCCCCGGGGTTTGGATTAGACAAAGCGCCGGTGCTCATTTGAAGTGATTGTGATGAGAATATTTAACACAGGTCAAATACAGATAACACCACTCATGCAGAGACGGGGGAATAACTTACCCTCTCCTTCATTCACTCACTCACACAAGGCTCAGGACTGGATGAGTGCACCTGCAATAAATGAGATATTTATGTTCTTGGTTACTGTATTTTACTGTGTGCTTTTTACCTGGTATTCACTTAGAAGTTCCACTTAGGAATTCCATGTAAATTGGTAATTATTAAACTTTTTGCAACATAATGATGTAAACTAGAAACTGTAAAGCTCCAGGGCCAGTTTTTAGATGTGGACAATTATATTTGTCAGTAGCTATTGATTCACACTAGAAACACCTGATGTGGTGGCTCTTCACAGAAACCAAATTTTCACCCATGCAATTAGCTACATAGGAAACCAATAGACCCTAAATCCACCCCTGACTAAAACCAGGCTCAGTTTTATTAAAAGTGTCTTCTCTTGTTAGTTTAAACAACTTGACTCCCAGGTCTCACTCACTTTTACCTGACCAGCTCCTGCAGCCAATCAAGCAACACTAAAACCCTCTTGCTATTTTATTTTCGGCGCCACGAATAATAACGGACAAAAACATTTATCACGTTTACGTCCAGCGCCACGTACAAACGTAACCAGCAATCAGAGCTGTGATGAGGTGGGAGACATCAGGCTGCTGAGGCAGAAGGAAACACGGCTGCGTGGCTCCGCAGACGCGCCGAGCGGCCATGTTGTTGTTGTGCGTTGATAATTTCTCCAATCAGGTGGACGGGGAAGCTCGCAGGGTTAATTGGGAGCACGCTGGAGCTGCCTCGCATGTAAAATCGTATTTATGGCGCGTCGAACCGTGAGGTCAGTGTGTGTGTGTGTGTGTGTGTGAGAGAGAGAGAGAGATGAATAAGGAGGTGTGCATGCTATATGTCTGTAATTGTTAGCCAGACTTCTCAGTTGGTACAGACAAAAGGACTGGAAAACACAGCGACTTCTTTTCTGTTGATGCCAATGGATTTTCTCCTAGTTATTAGTTAAGCTAAACGTTTGGTATTCATGAATGCACATTATGTGATGTGTGATCGAATGGCAATTTCCATCATAAGAAGTTACACAAGATCACAGTGCGAAGTCAAGTGCCATGCTATTGTCCTTTTCTGTGTTTGTCTGAATCCCGGCTTGAGTGTTCTGTAGTAGACCCTCTTTTTGGTATCCATCAATCTCCATCTCCTTCCCATATTCACCTAAACATATAGGCCCTTATATAATAAGGGTTCCTCTCACTCCCTCCTGTATATCCCCTCTCCTGCCTTTAACCCTGTTTTGCCCCCTCTCTTCAGGAGGGAGCTGTTAGTGTTAGCTAGCCTAACGCACCTCCACCACCACAGCAGCAGTAGATAGGCTTTGGTTTATACAAGTGGCCCCAGGGCTACAGTCAGCCAGCCAGCCTGCAGAGGAAACGGAGAGAGGAGAGGGGGGATAATGTGGGCACTGGCGGCCCACGTCTCTCAGGCAGCCACACAGAGGAGAGGAGAGCCAGGCAGCCCCAGCCACGCGCTGAAGGCCTCCCGCTGGGCAGGAAATGTAGGGGAACTGCCTAAGCGGCTAGGCCCCATCAGCTCCCCGCTGCTCGCCGGCTTTACACCACTTCCTTATTACGGTGTTTACCGTTCGCCTTTCACGCCTCTCTGGTCCTCAGCCCTGCGCCAAGCGTCTGTGAGAGAGAAGGAGAGGGGGAAAGGAAGTGGGGAAATAAAATAAACATGGTGGAAAGCAGGTCACACCCTCCTTCCGACAGTGGCTGAGCGAGTTCCAGATTTTCACAGAGAGCGAGAGAGAGAGAGAGAGGGGGATTGTTAGTGAGCCAACTGAATGAAGGGATGAAGTAATGTGATGTATTGCATTATGGAGCACCCTGCATTAAAGAGCAGGGCTGCCCCAATCACACATACATACACACTGACACACACACACACACACACACACACACACACACACACACACACACACAAACTCTACTGCAGGCACTCAGCACAGTCATATATCACAATTTGTCACCTCTTTATTTTATTGGATTCATTTAATACATTATTTCTAGTCAGGCAGGGGGTGTCAGGTGGGTAGAGTGCTTTTACTCCTGACAGCAGGGATACACACTACAGTAATGAAGTACTGACTGACTACACACACAGACTGAAACATCACCACAGACAGAAACATCACCACAGACTGAAACATCACCACAGACTGAAACATCACCACAGACTGAAACACTGAAATCACAGGGAAGGAAAAAGAATACTCAGAAAGGACCAAATGTACTGTACCAAGCGCTCTCTGTTAATGTAACATTTGGAGAGATATAAATAAATAAAGGAGTTGATATAACCACCTCAGACAAGTCTGGGAGGAAAAACAAAGTCGGGAAGTTTAGGTTTGTGTGACTGTCTGCAGTGATCGGCCAGAGGCTAGAGTACCGTAGCTAAGCGTAGCATCGACATTGAGGTTCTCTGTCGTCTCGTTGGGTACGGTACGTCAGCACCCTGGGCCAACAGGATGGCCTTTAAGCCTGGTTAAGCAGGGCTCTTCTCCCCCCTGTCCCCCTCACCACCCCATCCCTTCCCACTCCCAGAGCAATGAGTATTGACAAGTGTAGGCCTGGGCCCCTCCAGGAGAATACCTAGCTGTGCGCTAAGTGCTAATCTAACATTTATCAAAGCAGAGGCCACGTATGTATCCTGTCACACCACTCAACACCACACAGGCCTTCCGTCCCTGTCACACTATTGTTCCCTGTTGTTGTTATTATTCATCACCACTAGATAGAGCTTCACAGTGAAGAAATGGAGTGAACAGATCTAGGCACTCCCCCCCTTAGGTTTCCCCCCCATCGTCCTTCTCCACTCTCCAAGGCGAGAGGTTGGCTGTTGATACACAATTAGGCCTTAGCTAAAGTTTAATCTGGAGGTAAGTGGCGCAGGCGTTCATGTAGCTGGCGGATTGGGTCGCGACGGGTTCCTTTATCGAGGGGGACAAAGAGGCCGCTCGTCGGCTCTTGTCAATGATTTTTTGTGTGACTGAATTACAAAATAAAGTGTATGTAACCTGTTATTATTCTGCACTTACGAAGTGGGGTGTAAGTGGATGAAAATTGATCCAGCAAATTGAAAAGGGGGTTAAGTGTTTTTGCCCTATCGACTCCAGCCGAAATGACTTGTATAAAACGCTCATTTCTCTCCCATTAGCAGATGAGGGCCGCAGCCAAGTATTATTTGAGGGCTACATTGTGCTGCGAGCTGGCAGAAGACATTTTGTAGCTGATAATGGCCCACTGACACCGTCTGGAGGGGGAAAACAGATTTGAACTCTGCAAATGTAATCATTTGAAGCCATCACAGCAGTTTTCTGCTAAATGTCTAACGGTGATTGGTGAATTAGTGTGAAATGGCCACAACCTGAATCATGATCTTCTTTGAAACGGTGAAAAAGGCTTCTTTGAAAGAAGCTGTCATGTTATCAGATGGACTTCAAACACATTATATGTGCTGTTATTGATGGATAGCTGTGTCGGCATCCATATAAGTATGTTTGACAAATGATTATTGTCCGTACCCTGGTATATAACCCAGGCTCACCTTTCAATCTCCAATCTTCCTCATGTTCCTCTCAGACACCTGGCATATGCTTTCTCTCAGGTATTGGATATTCAAATCATTCTCTTTTTGATAAAATGTGCATTGTCTCAAATATAAAGGGCACCTTTCTGTATTGCAGGAGGAACCATTCGGGGAGCAAGCGATTCAGAGTGAACCCTTGGTGGTTACCGTGGTCCCCTCCTTACCCAGGGGCGCGGCTGTGGAACTGCATGTCATCGCTGCCCACGACGACCCCAGACACAGGACTACCTGCCACATGACCACTGAGGTGGCGTGTGGAACCATAGAATGTCATGCCATGCTGTCCAGCGATAGCCAGTGTGCCACTGTATCCCTAGCCCTGATGGTGCCCACCTCTGCGCCAGCTGTCTCAGGGGTGGAAGGGGAGATACTGGGGGCACTGGTTGCTACACTTCAGAGTGCCATGCAGAAGATGGGTGGTGGTGGGCTCTCTCCACTGTGTGCCAGGGTGTTCTATAAGGGTAACAATGCTCTGGCTGGACAGCTTGTAACAGGTAGGTAAACGACACACTATACACTGCTCGTTCCTCATACACATAGCAATACATGTTTAAACATTTAAAAATTCAAATTAAATTGAGTTAAATACAATTTATTTGGTATGAAAGTGATTTTTATGTTACCAAGATCTTAAATGAAGCAACCTAGATTGGATAACTGTCCCTCTAAAACAGTGGTATTCAAACTTTTTTAGCGGGGACCCCTTTTTTTTCACCGATATTTCTGGAGACCCCATTTTCCCCCCAATAATTTATTGCGACCCCACCCCACCCCAAATAACACATATTTTTACATCAACAAATAACATTAAATTCATTGCATTTTCATCTAAAAGAAAGAAATAATATACTCAATACAATTACATTTTTCTAATTATCTTTCTCCAAAATAATCTGTACTCTTAATTTTTTGTTAAAAAAAAATATATATAAACTCAGCAAAAAAAAGAAACGTCCTCTCACTGTCAACTGCGTTTATTTTCAGCAAACTTAACATGTGTAAATATTTGTATGAACATAACAAGATTCAACAACTGAGAAATAAACTGAACAAGTTCCACAGACATGTGACTAACAGAAATTGAATAATGTGTCCCTGAACAAAAGTAACAGTCAGTATCTGGTGTGGCCACCAGCTGCATTAAGTACTGAAGTGCATCTCCTCCTCATGGACTGCACCAGATTTGCCAGTTCTTGCTGTGAGATGTTGCCCCACTCTTCCACCAAGGCACCTGCAAGTTCCCAGACATTTCTGGGGGGAATGGCCCTTGCCCTCACCCTCCGATCCCAGACGTGCTCAATGGGATTGAGTTCCGGGCTCTTCGCTGGCCATGGCAGAACACTGACATTCCTGTCTTGCAGGAAATCACACACAGAACAAGCAGTATGGCTGGTGGCATTGTCATGCTGGAGGGTCATGTCAGGATGAGCCTGCAGAAAGGGTACCATATGAGGGAGGAGGATGTCTTCCCTGTAATGCACAGCATTGAGATTGCCTGCAATGACAACAAGCTCAGTCCGATGATGCTGTGACACACCGCCACAGACCATGACGGACCCTCCACCTCCAAATCGATCGATCCCGCTCCAGAGTACAGGCCTCGGTGTAACGCTCATTCCTTCGACGATAAACACGAATCCGACCATCACCCCTGGTGAGACAAAACCGCGACTCATCAGTGAAGAGCACTTTTTGCCAGTCCTGTCTGGTCCAGTGACGGTGGGTTTGTGCCCATAGGCAACGTTGTTGCCGGTGATGTCTGGTGAGGACCTGCCTTACAACAGGCCTACAAGCCCTCAGTCCAGCCCCTCTCAGCCTATTGCGGACAGTCTGAGCACTGATGGAGGGATTGTGCGTTCCTGGTGTAACTCGGGCAGTTTTGTTGCCATCCTGTACCTGTCCCACAGGTGTGATGTTCGAATGTACCTGTGCAGGTGTTGTTACACGTGGTCTGCCACTGCGAGGACGATCAGCTGTCCGTCCTGTCTCCCTGTAGCGCTGTCTTAGGCGTCCCACAGTACGGACATTGCAATTTATTGCCCTGGCCACATCTGCAGTCCTCATGCCTCCTTGCAGCATGTCAAAGGCACGTTCACGCAGATGAGCAGGGACCCTGGGCATCTTTCTTTTGGTGTTTTTCAGAGTCAGTAGAAAGGCCTCTTTAGTGTCCTAAGTTTTCATAACTGTGACCTTAATTGCCTACCGTCTGTAAGCTGTTAGTGTCTTAACGACCGTTCCACAGGTGCATGTTCATTAATTGTTTATGGTTCATTGAACAAGGATGGTTCATTGAACAGTGTTGAAACCCTTTACAATGAAGATCTGTGAAGTTATTTGGATTTTTGTAAATTATCTTTGAAAGACAGTGTCCTGAAAAAGGGCTGTTTCTTTTTTTGCTGAGTTTATATAAATATATACACTACCGTTCAAAAGTTTGGGGTCACTTAGAAATGTCCTTGTTTTTCGAAAGAAAAGCACTTTTTTTGTCCAATAAAAGAACATTTAAATTGATCAGAAATACATTGTAGACATTGTTAATGTTGTAAATGGCTATTGTAGCTGGAAACAGCTGATTTTTTATGGAATATCTACACAGGCGTACAGAGGCCCATTATCAGCAACCATCAGTCCTGTGTTCCAATGACACGTTGTGTTTGCTAATCCAAGTTTATCATTTTAAAAGGCTAATTGATCATTAGAAAACCCTTTTGCAATTATGTCAGCACAGCTGAAAACTGTTGTGCTGATTTAAAGAAGCAATACAACTGGCCTTCTTGAGACTAGTTGAGTATCTGGAGCATCAGCAATGGTGGATTCGATTACAGGATCAAAATGGCCAGAAACAAATAACTTTCTTCTGAAACTCGTCAGTCTATTCTTGTTCTGAGAAATGAAGGCTATTCCATGCGAGAAATTGCCAAGAAATTGAAGATCTCGTACAACGCTGTGTACTACTCCCTTCACAGAACAGCGCAAACAGTCTCTAACCAGAATAGAAAGAGGAGTGGGAGGCCCCGGTGCACAACTGAGCAAGAGGACAAATACATTAGAGTGTTTAGTTTGAGAAACAGACGCCTCACAGGTCCTCAACTGGCAGCTTCATTAAATAGTACCCGCAAAACACCAGTCTCAACGTCAACAGTGAAGAGGCGACTCCGGGATGCTGACCTTCTAGGCAGTATTGCAAAGAAAAAGCCATATCTCAGACTGGCCAATAAAAAGAAAAGATTAAGATGGGCAAAAGAACACAGACACTGGACAGAGGAAGATTGGAAAAAAGTGTTATGGACAGACTAGTTGAAGTTTGGGGTGTTCGGATCACAAAGAAGAACATTTGTGAGACGCAGACCAAATGAAAAGATGCTGGAGGAGTGCTTGATGCCATCTGTCAAGCATGGTGGAGGCAATGTGATGGTCTGGGGGTGCTTTGGTGTTGGTGAAGTGGGAGATTTGTACAGGGTAAAAGGGATCTTGAAGAAGGAAGGATATCACTCCATTTTGCAACGCCATGCCATTCCCTGTGGACGGCGCTTGATTGGAGCCAATTTCCTCCTACAACAGGACAATGACCCAAAGCACAGCTCCAAACTATGCAAGAGCTATTTAAGGAAGAAGCAGTCAGCTGGTATTCTGTCTATAATGGAGTGGCCAGCACAGTCACCGGATCTCAACCCTATTGAGCTGTTGTGGGAGCAGCCAATCCAACTTGTGAGAGGTGCGTCAGGAAGCATGGGGTGAAATCTCTTCAGATTACCTCAACAAATTGACAACTAGAATGCCAAAGGTCTGCAAGACTGTAATTGCTGCAAATGGAGGATTCTTTGACGAAAGCAAAGTTTGAAGGACACAATTATTATTTCTATTAAAAATCATTATTTCTAACCTTGTCAATGACTACATTTCCTATGCATTTTGCAATATTTCCTGTTCAAACCCATTTCATGTATGTTTTCATGGAAAACAAGGACATTTCTAAGTGACCCCAAACTTTTGAACGGTAGTGTATATATATATATATATATATACACTACCAGTCAAAGGTTTGGACACACCTACTCATTCAAGGGTTTGTCTTTATTTTTACTGTTTTTTACATTGTAGAATAATAGTGAAGACATCAAAACTATGAAATAACACATATGGAATCATGTAGTAACCAAAAAAGTGTTAAACAAATCAAAATATATTTTATATTTGAGATTCTTTAATTAGCCACCCTTTGCCTTGATGACAGCTTTGAACACTCTTGGCATTCTCTCAACCAGCTTCATGAGGTAGTCACCTGGAATGCATTTCAATTAACAGGTGTGCCTTCTTAAAAGTTAATGCGTTTGAGCCAATCAGTTGTGTTGTGACAAGGTAGGTGGGGTATACAGAAGATAGCCCTATTTGGTAAAAGACCAAGTCCATATTATGGCAAGAACAGCTCAGATAAGCAAAGAGAAACGACAGTCCATCATTACTTAAAGAAATGAAGGTCAGTCAATACTGAAAATGTCAAGAACTTTGAAAGTTTCTTCAAGTGCAGTCGCAAAAAACATCAAGCGCTATGATGAAACTGTCTCTCATGGGGACCGCCACAGGAATGGAAGACCCAGAGTTATCTCTGCTGCAGAG